>NW_025777961.1:0-62007 GCF_021130785.1 Homalodisca vitripennis
GACGGATGAGTTTTTGAAATAAGGAAGATTTTTTAAAATAAATACTTAAAATAATGTTTAAGAAAACCTATACTATCTCGATTGAAGTATATGAATATTCTGTTGATATGGAAATGACATTTATAAGACCGTTTATAGATGAATTGTATATTATTGGTTATATGGTTAATTCAGACTGCATTACAATTTACTACTGTTGATTCTTAGTTTACAGTACCAAATTTTGATATTTCATTACTTATCACTGCAGGGTTTTATATTTTGTAGTGTAATACTAATTTATACGTTGGAGTGAAGAAAATGTTTTCATAATTTATTGGTATATAAAAGAATTTGTGTACTAGACATTTTTAAACAGAACTGTGCAAAAACGATGGTTACTGTGTGTAAGTATCCTTTCATAGGATTAAAGTGTTGAAGGTAATTACACGCCTCAAACTTTACCCAGCAATATTTGTGTAATTAATAAAATTCTAAGATATGATGAATCGAATCAGGACTTCGATTCAAGTTTTCGGATTTTTTCGGACTGATGATAAAAACTTGCAGTCCACGTAGCTCCTGAACCATTAGAGATATAGAAAAAACTCTATAATGCAAAAATGTCTTATTTTGTAGTGTAGAATATATAAAAACAACATAAAATACAGGGTGTTCCATAAAATATTTTAAAGTTGGCCGCCATATTGGCAAAAATTATGAAAACTTCCAGTCCACGTAGATCCTGAACCATTAGAGATATTTAAAAACTCTCAAAAGCAAAAATGTATTATTTTGTTGAGTAAAATCTAAAAACAACATAACATACAGGGTGTTCCATAAGAGATTTTTAAAGTTGACCGCCATATTGGAAAATGGCGGCCATCTTCAAAAAAATTTGAAAGTGTATCCCTGAGTGAAACTTAAAAATTGAGCAAGTTCCAAATTTAAAGTGTGGTGCTAAGTCGTGTAATTAAAAAGTTAGCTATTGGATCACTTTAAAAAAACTCACCCTGTATATATACCGCATGCAGAAAAATAAATGCGCAGAGGCTTCTTTAAACTATAAAAGAAAAAATACATCGCATAATCCGTTAATACCTCCACTTATATTATCGTTTTCAAAAAGGATACAAAAAGTTTATATAAGCAAAGAATTTAAAGTAAACATATAAATTTTTAGAATCAGCTGATAATATGTTCTGTTCAGATTTATAGTATAATTTTTTTAACTCCTTGGTATATATTATAAGAAAAGGGCTTTATATTAAAGTTTTTAATTAATAATATTAAAAAGGCGTTGCAACAGCTTAAAATAAATTAAGTACTAACAATTTTGTTGTTTTTGAGTTGTAAAACCATAAAAAATTAAAATAATTAAAATATATATTTTTCAGAGATCATTTCTTATTTAATCTAAAAGGTTACTTTGTGTCAACAAAAAGGTTGACTTTGTGACTAATTGATATGCTTGTTCTAAATTTTCTAATTAAATTTTGGAAGAATCTTCTGGTACTTTACAAATCTCTTTTAATGTGTAAAAATTATTAAATATTTCAATGTGAGCCAATGAAATTTGTGAAACAAATTTGTCGTCTTTTCTGTTGGATGAAGACCGAAGTTTATTCATCATAATATGTAAGGGATTTGTCGTTAAACCAATATAGTCCTTGAGAAAACATTTGCATGACACTTGATATATTCTTTGATTTACAGTTAATTTTATTTGAAATTTGATGTTTCATTAGTTGTGCTATTTGTAAAAGTTTTAGAAGGATTTAGAATTTTGCATGTAGCACAACGCTTGTCTTCGCAAGAATGGCAACCTAAAAAACTATCTTTCTGCACCTGAATTTGAAATTTGGTTGGGCAATAATTTAGGACTTACCAGAAGGTTCTTCAGATTAGGGGCTTTACAAAAAACAATTCTCGGGGGTTTTGAAAACAAACTATTTGTCTAGGGGGATGATTCTAAAATATTGCAGGCCGTTTTTAATATATTGTTAGTTTTATGAAGTCCCGGCAAATATTGCGTAATAAATTTAGGATCATCCGTATAATTTTTCTTGTTCCTGCTGTTGTTATTTATTTTAGACTTGTAAATCTGATTTATAATAATCTTGGTAGGGTAGTTCCTAGCAGTAAAAGCTTTAGATAATGTTTCTATATAATGATGGTAATCCGAGTTATTTGAACATAAATGTTTTGCTCGGATTGATAGGCTTTTTGGTATGGACTTTTAAACGTGAACAGGATGGGAACTGTTATAGTGAAGGTAATGCATGGTATCAGTTTACTTTACATGAATTGTTGTCTTTAGATAGCCGTGTTGTATAAAAATGTTTAAGTCCAAAAAGTTTACAGTTTTAGAAGAAAAATTCCAAGTAAATTTTAAAAATGAAAATGAATTGAGTTGTATTAAAAAAGTTTCCAATAAAGTTTACCATGTTCCCAGATCACGAAACATCTATAAATCTCAGCCAAACAAGAGGTTTGTGTAGCTGAGATTTCAGAAAATCCTCTTCGAGCTTACCCATAAATAGGTTTATATAGGAAGGTGCCTTTCTAGTTCCCATTGCTGTACAATTAACTTGTACGTAATTTTGTTCTCTAAATATAAAATTATTTATTGTTAGTATCATGTTAATTAAAGTAACTATAAAATTTGTGCTAGGTTTAGAATTTCTTGCCCTATTGTTTAAAAATGAAGTTACATACTGTTTACCTTCACTGTGTGGAATGTTGGTATATAGTGATTTTACATCAATATTCACTAAAAGAATGTCATTTGGGAGTGGTTGTTTAATTTCACTGAGCCTTTCGATAAAATGATCTGTTTTATGGACTAAGAGTTCAAATTCTTGACAAAGGGTTGTAAAAGTTTCATCCACGTAACTTGAAATCCGTTCGGTCGGAAATCCGTAGCCGGAAACAATGGTTATTCCTGGAGGTGGTCTTGAAGGTTTGTAAATGTTGGGTAATATGTAAAAAAACCTGTGTTCAAGTTGTTTTTGGGACTAATAAACTAAGGGTTTCCATATTGATGTCGTCTTTGGGGACCTTCTTGTAAAAATTATTCTCTTATTTTCATCGTTGAATTTAGCAGTTGGATCTTGATCAATTTGATGTAAAATTTTAAGTCTATTAGTTGTTTTTCAATTTCACATACATAATTATTAATATATAAAATGACAATAGAATCTCCTTTGTCGGAAGGTAGAATTACTATACTTTTGTTTTGTTTTAAGGATGAAATAGCCCTTCGTTCGTTTAATGTTACATTGTTTTTTTCCTGTAGGGTATCAGTAAATGCAGGATGAGCCAAATTCGCTATTATTACGTTAATCAATTGTTCGATGGTGTCAGGTTTATTGGAGTACATTATGATTTTGATTGAAATTTTGATACAGAATTTGGTGTTATATTCTTGTTAATTAATTGTAGACTCATGTTAGGAAAAGTGAAATTTAAGTCGTACATTTCTAACCAATCTGAGAGCGTCTGCCACAAAATTCGTTTAGTTTAGGTTGTCGGTACAAAAGTAAGCCACTTTTCTAAAACTGAAATTTCATCATCGGTGAGATTATATTTTGAAAGGTTTTACTACATTGGAAGGCAATTTACTAACCTCACTTAGACTTGCGGATTTTGTTATAGGATTCTCAATATGTTTATCATGAAATAAATATACTCTAGGTAAATGAGATCTTAGACTTTTGGATAGCTTATTCAACAAGGCAGGATCATCTCTGGAATTAGCATTATAGCAATTAGTAGTAGACTTTTTATACCTGATGATAATTAAACGCTTTTTTGGTAGGGTGTTCATTTTATTATCCATCACGCTTTGTAGTTCAAGGAGCAAATCATTAATTTTTAAAGTAAATTCAGGTTGATTAATAAGTTCTGGATACAACATTCTCAATTTTACTGTATATTCTGTAGATAGCTGTCTGTAGAGTAGAAAACTTAGTTCAGTCAATTTTTTGCCAGTGTGCGTAGCAAATACTTTAACCTCGTTCCGAAGTTGTGGTGGAAAATTAAATAAAATAAAATAATTGTATAACCATCGGTCTTCATCCAACAGAAACAGACGAGAAATTGGTTTCACAACATGCATTGGCTTATAACGAAAAATTTTATAATTAATGTTACACATTAAAAGGGATTTGTAAAGTACCATATTTACAGAGGGGTGAAGATCACGGACCACAAGCTAATATACTGTGAAATATTTTGCAGAAAAGAAAAGAGAGCTTCCAAAATAATAAAATATAGAAGCTTCTCTAAGTTTGACATTGCTGAAGCTCTTAGAGAGGTATCCAGTGCAAATTGGGATAGCGTAATACAGATGCAAAACGTAAAACGAACTCGAAGAGTTTATTACTGGTAAAAATAACAGAAGTATTTGATAACAAGCTCCAATAGTATGCAAGAGAGTAACTAGAAAGAAATCTCCTTGGATGATTGCCGACATGAAACAACTTATAAAAATTAAGAACCGAGCGAGAAAACAAGTACGTAAAATCTAGAAACACTGAAGATTGGACCAACTATAAAACCCTAAGGAATATAGTGAACAACTTGGTATGGAGAGCAAAGAAAGAATTTTTCTCTGAAAAACTTGCTTCAAACAAAGACCCAAAGGAGTTTTGGAGATGCTTGAAAAGGGCTGATGTTGTAACCGAGTCTACAAACAGAACTATACCACACAGCTTGGATATCAACGATATGAAAAAATATTTTGTTGAAATGGGTAATAGTATTGTAGCAAGTGAAGAACTAATAGAAATATTGAAAGAGAACATTAACAACAGTTCAGAGACTATATTTCAGTTTTCACCTGCAGACGATAATGATGTAAGAGCTGCAATGAATAGCATCAAGTCAAAAGCAGTAGGAATTGATGAAATACCTACAGAAATGATCAAAGTTGTGAGTCCGTATGCGCTGAAAGCTGTAACGCATATCATTAATGTATCTCTTTAATCGGGCGACTTTCTTGAACGATGGAAAAAAAGTATCGTTGTGCCACTTCCCAAGATACCTGCCCCTAAAAGTGTCCAGAATTTAAGACCAATTTCGATTTTACCTGCAATACCAAAGATTTTGGAGAAGATTGTTACTATCCAAATTGTAGAATACATTGAAGAAAACAAGGTATTGCCAAAAACTCAATCCGGCTTCAGGAAAAAACCATAGTACTTGTTAGGCTTTAGCAAACCTGTTTAGTGATTTAATTGACTCTAAAGATGCAGGAAAGTGCAGCTCTTTGGTATTACTTGATTTCTCTCAAGCATTTGGACGCAATTAACCACGAGTTGCTGATAGCTAAGATGAAGTCCTACAGTTTTGGTGAAAATGTCATTGAATGGGTACAATCTTACATGAGTGGAAGAAGTCAGGTGACAAGGTTGGGTAATGGGACATCTTCTCCACTCTTCAGGCGTCGAGGAGTGCCTCAGGGCAGTTGTCTTGGTCCTGTGTTGTTCAATTTGTACACTTCTGATTTCCCCAGCTGTGTGCAGAACTGCAACGTGCACCTGTATGCCGATGACTGCCAGCTGCACTTGTCTTATGATGCTTCATTTGCTGAGGTCGCTCTGTTTCGGATCAATGCTGACCTCAAGGCGATTTTCGCCTGGTCGTCTGCAAATGGTTTGAGGCTGAACATAGACAAGTGTAGAGTGTTGCACATAGCACTACGTGATCTTGTAGAGACGCTGAGGGCGAGGGGTGTGGGTGTTGTGCTCGGGGGCGTGAGTTTGCAAGTCTGCGACAAGGTGAAAACACTGGGCGTCGTACTTGACAGTGAGGTCTCGTTCTCCGATCATGTCACGCATGCTACTCAACGCGCCCTAGGGTGACTGCGGGGTCCTCCACATGTTTAGATCTTTACTCCCTGAGTCTGCAAAATTGCAGATAGTTCAGCCTTTGGTTTTGTTAGTATTCTACTACTGCTATCCGGCTTATGGGAACAGTATTTCAAAAAACGGGATATCGCCAGAATACAGCGAGTTCAAAACTCAGCTGTGCGTTTTGTGTTCTCTCTCCGCAAATTTGATCATGTATCCTCCCATCGTGATGCTGCGAACTTTTATGCCGATGGAAGCGGTCTGTGCAGTACTGACTACATGTATGGTCCACAAGATCCTAACCCTTGAGGAACCCCAGTACCTTAAGGAGAGACTACTGTATCGGGATCAAGTGTCACAAAGGGTCTCTCGTCACGGAGGAAGTCTTCATCTTCCTAGAGTAAATTTAGAGCTCGTAAGGAAGAACTTCTCCTATTTCGGGCCAAAATTGTACAACGGCCTTCCCGATTGCCTCAAAAGTCTATTCAACTTAGCTTCATTTAAGAAAAGTATTAAAACTAAATTATGTGAGTAGATTTTGTTCCTGTAAGTTGAGTAGCCATTTAATTAATATAGTTTCAATGATTTATTTGTATGTAGTATTTAACGTTAGCTTAATTTAAATTATAGTATTTTGCGTATGTTGTAGAATTGACTTGAGCTGTTCTGTAAAGAAGTTTGTATACTTAGAAATGCTCTAATAAAAAGACATTTTTATTTATTTATTTACCAGAAGGTTCTTCCAAAATTCAATTATAAAATTTAGTACAAGCATATCAATTAGTCACTAAGTCAAAATTACCTTTTGGATTAAATAAAAAATGATCTGTTAAAAATAGTCTAAATTAATCTAGCAAATCTAAAACAATGTATTAACTATACTTTAATTTTTTATTAATTTACAACTAAAAATAAATTCTTTTTATTATTTAATTTAATTTTAAGCTGTTAGAACGCCTTTTTATATTATTAATCTAAATTTTAATATAAAGCCCTTTTCTTATAATATACCAAGGAGTTAAAAAAGCTATACTATAAATAAGAATAGAACATTTTAGTTGATTCAAAAAATGTATATGTTTACTTTTATTTCTTTGCTTAAATACACTTTTTTATCCTTTTTGAAAACGTCAATATTAGTCGAAATATTAAAGGATTTATGTGAAGTCTTTTTCTTTTAATTTATATATATATATATATATATATATATATATATATATATATACATAATATTATATATAAATATGTATATATCACATCTTTTATTTTGTATCACTGAAGCGTTACTTTGAAATATACTTAAAATTTGAATAGTACGTGTATTTTGCCATTCTAAAAAACGAAAAATAGCATTGTTAGTCAGTAGTTTTAATTATTTCAATATCTTTAGTGCTCATATATTGATTGCCCGTAATCCGGTTTGGTAATAGTAATAAACCCATTTCATAATTAACACAATAAGCAAATTCTGCAATTATTACATCATAGACACGCTGTGTCAGACAAAATTTTGAACTATATTCAAATTTACTGCTGAATGGTTTTATAATCAAGAATACCTTTCGTTTACCTTCACGTAGCGCTCGTAATCAATGGCTTTGGGCCACGGAATGGCACGTGGAAGTTTGGACATCACAGTCTAAACATAGTCTAGAGTATCTTCAAGAAGTTCTTAGCTTCAATAGGAGTGGACAGTTTCAATTTCCATGTAAACACGAGGTAATTGTCTAGAAAACACTCCTATATAAACGGGTTCACATGAGAACTATGACGATGAGTGACACATAACTTGTGAACCACTAAATTTGTCACATAATACATACCATTAAGAACAACCGGCCTAACGAGAAATAGGTACAACGAATGGAGCAACATTGACGACGGTGGACAAGATTTAATTTCATCCTCTATTTACCAATATTTTTTGTTAAAAATAACATAAATCGTTATTTGTTTTTCTATTTTTTTAAGGAAGGCCATCAAAATGCATTTACAGACACAGGTGGCCAGCCTGGTGTGAGACTCTATAAACCTCGCCTACCCATATACTATTACCCTTCATGTTAGATCCACTTTTAACGTAAAAACACGCGCCGATCTGACCCTTCGAATATTTTAAAACTTAGATACTGATATGGTATTTATTGAGTTTTCTTACTCAATTACATATATTTTGCGTAATAGAAGGACGTGGAACAAATTATGCTGATAATTTTCAAATTAATTTTAACAAGTAATCTTTTATTTAAGACAGAAGAACTTTTGATTATTATTTTCCAATGCGCATAAAATACGATTGTCAACCGATGTGGAGATATTAAATAGTATTAGTTTTAATTATTTTTATTTATATGAGCTAATACGATTTATCTATTTCCAACCAAGTCAAAGCTGGTTAACAATTTATTATCTCATGGATATTAAACATGTTAAAGTATACTTATTTCAAAGAATACTATTATTTTATTTTTCAGACTTGATGTAGTTTTGTATTTACACTAAAATTCGTATATTTAATTTAATAATAAATATAGGAATAATTCATGAATGACAAAAATAGGTAGATTTTCAACACAAAGTGCACAATATTTACAAATCAAGTTAAAAAGAATATTTTTTATTAATTAAGAGTGTTTAAATAATATGTTTTAAGACCATCTCGGTAGATTGCACTTATTATTGGATTTGATATTAATTTTTCTGTTGCTTATGTAAAACATTCAATAATAATTAGATAAAAAATAATAATAGCGTTGCCAAAAGAAAGTTTTACCTCACTTTAAATTACGTTAAATTACATTACACCCACACTCCTATGTTAAATTACGTGCTACATGCAATATGTGTAAAACATAAGAAATATTTTCTTAATAGAGGAATCTTCACAACAGGTTGTACTAGATGAAATGTAAATTTTAAAATTAGATTTTGTATACATTAATCTTAACAAAACATCCCCGACTGGCATATACCAATGATTTATTAACGCACATTTAAAATATGTCAGTCAGTGAAAACACTGAAAATATGAATTTTACAATAGTACATTCCAATAGTCCTTCTTTGTATATTTAATTTCTTAATGAACTTATTATGTATTTCTAATCAAAATTAAAAACCAATTTAATCATAATTTAAGCATTTTTCCTTCTATTATTGTGAAGGAAATAGTACTATCATTTTTATAAAATATTTTATTATCATTGCCTAAGAAGATGGCAAGTTTAGGCAAGTTTTTGTAATGTCATGGCTGAGCAATCCTGCTCTGGCCAAGCTTAATTGTGATCTCTAATGCTAACATGTAAAACATAATCTAGAATAAGGACTTCACAATAATAACCCCTGGGAAAGCTGGATAGGATGTCCTTCAACCGATGAGGCATAGATGTTCATCATAGTTGTGTTCTCGTGTTCCTTTGCCTTCCTAGAAGCATCCTTAAAGCAAGGTAGACACATGGGTATTCTAAAAGGTTGGCGTCAATAGTCGTCAACATGGAATCTACCTGGCTGTGGAAAAGTGGCTAAGCGGTGTCCTCCTTAAGGGACAACGCTGATATATTGCTATAAGTGCACATTTTAACTCTATAATAGCCCATAACATCCGAGCCTGGTCTATTCATATTGGCTTAGATATTTTATTAAGAACCCTACGTGCCTGACTATGCATTTAATCTTTATATAAGGACCCAAGAGTCTCAGTACCTATGTTTCGCTTGGTACCAGAAAGATCTCTGTTGATTTTTAAGTCAAAATTAAGTCAAAAAGAGCACCTAAGATTGTATAAAAAATGAGAAAGTGTGCTGTTATGCAATCTTTGACCTAAAGTTAACAGATGGTTTTGCAGTTACCGGATAAAAGGCGCTGGTAATGATGGCTAATAATAACAATTATTCAAAGCAGTTGAGGCGATGATATTCGGGCCTTACTAAATTTATGAAATGAGAAGAAGTAAGTGAAGTGAAGAAATAAAACTTTTCCTTTCATTATTACATCTCGTTACAGAAGATCACATAAAAAGTAATTTGAATACATTATACTTTAAACTTACGTGTTCAATTGGTTATTGTTTCTCCACTACAATAGAGGAAGTGGAGTGTTTCCGGTAATTACTGAATCACAAGTTAATTACTACCAGTGTTGTTTGCCGTGCCTTCAGTCTTTGTCTTTTTCAGTGAATAGACCATCCAGTTATTGCTTCATTGACAATGCATTACGAAACACTCCAACTTCAACCGGTCATGGTATAATGAGACACCACCTCTATTAAAAACTAATTTAAGTAATTCATTACTAAATGGTTTTCTATTGACAACTTTTCCTGGAATATCTCAATAATATTTCGTATGTAGTCCTTTCATATTTTCAAAAATATTTAACTTAGGTTTTTAAAGACTGAGATAATTAAAATATGAATTTTTATAAATGATCTTATATTTTTATAATGTGGTTAAAATTACCGATGTATAATAAAGTATTATATAATTCCAACTGGTTGATTGTTCCGAAAAACACAATAATATATTTATTATAGTTTTCTATGAAAACATTAAAACTTGTGGGCAAGCAGTTACACAGGCTAGAAATTTTGTTTAGATAAACAGGGACATTATAAGCATATTCTTTATAAACTGCTTTCCAAAAAATCATGAGATAAGCAATTGTCACTACAAGATATTACAAGCTCTTGATACATTTTAGATTAGGGTTCAATGAGATGTTCTTTATTCAGTAAATTAACCAGTCTGTTTCCTCCAATTTATCTATGAAATGTTCTGATATTTTATTAAATAGCTGGAACGAAAGTTGTTAAAATTTAAGTATGTAAGCCATTGTGGAGAAATTCTTAGTCTAAGGGATACTAAAGTCATTAGCTTTTCCGCTTTCATTTTGATCATGTTTTAAAGCGTCGTCCATCTTATCGTTATTTATTTATATCTTGAAGGTAAAATTTTATTGTGTATTAAAAGGTGAACTTTGTGAACATTCTTTATCAGTAATGGCCATTCAGTTGATAAATGGGAATGGTTCATTGGGATTGTAGAACGATAACTCAAATTTCCGGTCAAACCGAGCTTTACTGACAACTATTGTAGAGAATTTATTTTACTTCCCCGCTTATTCTCTGCCGTAAAATATAACTAATTAGTTATTCGACTTCTAAAAATGTATGACTCGTCTTTTTTAATTTCCATGTCACAGGATGTTTACATGATTTGTTAAAAATTAACATGAAAATTTGTGTAGAATGGATTACGGTACTCAATAGAACTGTATATAGTCCATGAACTGATTTATTGCACAAATTAATTAATTAATACTATTTGGTCTAGTAATAATAGTAATATTTCTAGGAATACTTCTGAAATAATAAAGAATTTTAATTCACGGTATTTGTTTTATACTGCTCCAGATCTAATAAAATCAATTTACAGACAATAAATTCTCACTTTCTTCATTTTTCACATATGGAAATAGATTTAAAATTATATTTCCAATGTAATCCTAGACATATTTTACACTATAAATTCCATAACTGTTTTAAATTCTGATTCCTTATAAATGGTTAAATAAGGTCTATCCCATTACTAATGCAGATTCATAATTTACATTCTTAATTTTTAAAGAACAGAAAATGCATAATATAAAGCGCTTTTTTATTGAATTAGTTACTTATTCAGTGACATCTTTATAAAACTTGCGCCATTGATGTTTTAAGAACAGTATTATTTAAACTATGTCAATTCCAAACTTGCATACTGTTTCTGAACTTATACTGTTTTATGTAAACAGCAAGTATGTTTCAGACGTTTAGAAACTTTACTTTAATTGAAAAAGTGTAAATCAGTAATTATATGAATGTATTCTTAAAACTTTTGTTTGCTTTTCACCTTTGATTACTGTTTGTGACGAGGCTTGAAAAAATAATAATTTATACATACGAGTAGTTAGATAAGCATGAGATATCGAACATGTAAAACAAATTCTTTTAAAATTTACAAGTAATAATTACTTGTTTCTCATAATTAATTTGAAATGTTCACATAGTTCTTTCATAACTATTTACATCTATTCGGCGATGAATGCGAAATAAATATTTTAAGTGCATCGCTAGTTAGCCAAACAGTTATAATATCGATACAAATAATTGATGATATTTCTTTAAGGAACATGCAAGTCTAACATTATATCGTTCTGAGGACAAGTTTGTACGTAATCTTGGATCAAATACTTAAAAACTCAAATCCAGTGCAAGTAGTCCATCAGTTAATGTCAATTATTTACAGTTAAAAACAGATAACAGTTCATTTTTGATCCTTAGTGAATGTATAAATTTAATTGCCTTTCGTTTTATCTATCAATAATTAAATGAGTTATAAGTGTTGGATTTCTTAAAATTGTGTCCCATCTGTCGATTCAGAGATACATATTACAATTTTATGTTAACCGATGGCACATTCTAAGACATAAACCTCTAAATTTTTAAAACAATAGTCTAAATTTTAATCTGACCAACAAATATTTAATTAGTTCATCGGTACTCCCAAGCTTACGAAAGCGGTAGGTGTAGCCTAAATGTATAAAATATTATTGCTTCTCCCATTATATATGTATAATTAATGGGTTGGCACAACCTATCACTAAACCAACTTCGTTAGACTAGTATAGGTTATATAAAATAATAGAATCAAAATTAGTACCATGGAGGTTTAAGGCCATTTATGAAGTGATTGTGAAGTTTATACATGAAATTAAAACTTCAATTATTCTACGGTTCTAACTATAGTAATTTTGACAGAAACAATTCTTTACTATTTACTAAGTAAATAGTTTCGAGATACACTCATATTCTGCAAGGTGAAAACATGGGACTAATTCAGAGCATATTGAGGAAGAGATGATCCATCAAGCAATCTTACAGGTCCCTGACCTGATATATTCTGGTATTTCAACATAGTTAATATATATTTCAAGATTGAAAATCGCAAGGAATCATGGATTTGTTGTAGTTAATTAGGGCATAATTTTAAGAGGTAAGCACAAAAAGCTTATAATCATAAAATTTAAATTAATTGAATATTACAATGGTACACTTTCGATTCGCTTGAGATAAACGTAATTTCTTACTACAAAATGTATAAATAAACACCAATTGGTTTGGACATGTCTCTATTTCTTTTCACTAGCCATTCTCAATATAAGAGAATATAATAAATAATTATATTACTAAACAATGTATTATATTCTTTAACTGGAATTAAATTCATAAAGTTGACTATAAGACCATGGATAAGTTTAAATGAAGAACGATATTTAAATGTAAATTTAGCAGTGGTACACCTGTATATTTAAATGCAGCAATGTTTGCGTGTAGACACTCTTTAAACAGTATGGTCTATCAATATTTTAATTTTCCTGAGATACTGGAATGTATTCTTATAAAACAAATTAAGTATAAAGATCTATTGTTACAAAAAGCTTATTTGGCACAATACTTAAACTAGTTGTAAACGGTACAGTGTATTTTCCATCACATGTACATAATAGGCATTTAAGTTAGTTAATATATTCCTATGTTGGGTTGATATCATGAAGCTGGGAAAGTAAAATAAGATAAGCCCAAAAGACAGTTCAGCAGTTTAAAGCGACAATTATACAAATTCTGATGGTAAGGAAGGTCTTTGAAAAAGGCGTTTTGGTTAAGACTCTCTAAAATGGAGCAGGTGGTCTGCATTAGGAATGAAAATGATGATTAATGAGTTAAAGTGGTGGTGGGCGGGTGGCGATTTGGTAAGTCTGCCTCATTTCCGGGATAAAGTTCTGAGACGGATGAGTTTGGAAATAAGGAAAATGTTTAAATAAATACTTAAAATAATGTTTAAGAAACTAATACTATCTCGATTGAAGTATATGAATATTATGTTGATATGGAAACGACATCTAGCCTATAAGATCGTTTATAGAGGAATTGTATATTTGGTTATATGGTTAATTCAGACTGCATTGCAATTTCCTACTGTTGATTCTTAGTTTACGGGACCAAATTTTGATATTTCATTACTTATCACTTCAGGGTTTTATATTTTGTAGTGTAATACTAATTATACGTATGGCTGAAGAAATGTTTCGTAATTTATTAATATATAAAAAAATTTTTATACTAGACATTTTTAAACAGAACTGTGCAACCATGGTTACTGTGTATAAGTATCCTTTCATAGGATTAAGGTGTTGAAGGTACTTACACGCCTCAAACTTTACCCAGGAGGATTGTGTAGTAAAAAAATTATAATGTGTGATGAATCGAATCAGGAATTATAATGAATGTATAGCATATTAAATAAATCCATGTTGGTTACAATTATACGTATCCCTGATGAAAAGCTTGATATTTTATCCAGGTATGGTTTCCATAGTATTGTGTTATAACAGTTTACCTCTCATGTTCAATGGTACTGATTGCTGTTGGTGTTTCCGACTTTACAGCTCCTAGTATATCAATGTCAATGTGTTGGAAAGTATCGTGGTGTTAGCATGGAGGATTTAACATCCTAGAACTCAAAATTACGAAATGAAGTCTAATCAATTCTAGCCAGTCTCTTGGTAAAATTAGATTATGAGAACACTCACGCTCATTCTCTAACATGACAAGGTACCCCTCGCCGCTGTCACACTGCGGTTGTATGGAACACTTCAAATCTATAGCTTTTATAATTTTAGAGGTGCCCTGCGGATAAATAGACAAACTGACAAACTTACGGAAATGAAATTTATTCTAAAGATAAGCATTGTAGAATTTAACTTAATTATGTATAAATGAAGTATCTTGTACAATTTATGGATTACAGAATAAAATATCTTTAGAGATATACTGCTAAATGATACATTCAAATTTTTGGTGATTAAGGTATGCCCCATTTAAGTGATCACATAGTAAACGCTACTGTGACGTAGTTAGAGTAAAGAGTACATTAAAATCATACCTTGTCACTGAATGTTAACATTTTCAATCCAACATTCTGTTCTTTTTACTATATCATAAAAATGGCAAATGTTAAAATCTCATATGATTGTAATCAGTTGTTTACAAATGAATTTATTCTCATATTTTCTTGTTGCAACTGTGATTACCCATAGCACTAATTTTAAAATATTGGCTAACATTAAAACACATCTTGGTGAATGCCATATTTTCAAAGTTCAAGAGCCATAAAAATTTTAACTCTATGGGTTATTTTACTTGCTATAGTGGAGAAAGGCACAGATATAAATTAAACTTTTTATTGAGGACAGGTTTCGTTAACCCTCGGCAAATAAGCATGGATATTTTCTGGTGGAGTGAAAAATGTGTAGATTTCAAGATAGGTTTTGGAATATGTTGAATGGGTTGAAATATCAGCCAATTAGTCACTGCTAACTTTTACCATATGAATTTCGAAAGTAAGTCGAAAGACAATGCGTGGACGATGTAAATTTTACTAGTGATTAGAGATCATAGGTTTATCACGTAAGCTTCTACAACAAGCATTGTGTTTCTCCGTCAAGCTTGTGATTCGTCCTTCTATATTATATTTTGGGGTCGTTCAAACGTTTCCAAACTTTTGTTTAAGTTATCCTTATTATAAAGTGCCTACAACTTGCTTAGCTTAGGGCCAGAGTAGTCTAATTTTTTTCATTAGGACGTTAATGTAAAAAATATAATATTGTTTAAATAACAGGTTTGTTAATACAAGCATATTATAAATAAATTTAAAATCTTTTTTATTAAATAAACCTATACTAATATATACAGATAAATAGCAGTAGAAGTACTCAATAAAACGAATAATGATGACCACAAAACAGTGAACTATGACGGGCAATTTCATAGAGTCTGGTACATTCCTGGATTGAATGACGCTAATAATTAACTTGGGTCACGAATTGGATGGAAACATATGAGACATTTCTGATCTATTATACTTTATTAGATATAAAATTTAAACTTATAGAAGTATAAACATAAATTTCTGTACGCTTTTGAATTTTAAAATTGATCGTAACTATGAAACCACTTACGTTTATAAGAATTCTATTCGCAAAATAAATGTCATTTTATGTAATGAATGTTTATGGGTACAAAATATTACTCCGCTTTACTTAAATTTTGATATTATATACATTTATCAGTGAACCATAATGTGATATAGTTGTAATATTATTTTCAATGTGGGGTGTTTTTTTGGTGTGTGTTACCAAAGTCAATATATTAAGTGGTAAGGTACAGACGGAAATTACGACTTTTTCACTTTACTATGAGAACCTTAATTAATAATCGGAGCACTGTCTTCAATATTGGAGCTTAACTGTATATGTTTTTAAAGTTTGTTATTGACGATAAAGGTTTGGGAGGATAACAGGAATTCGGACATATGCCATCGTTATACGTAACTAAATTTATAACACTATGTTTCGAAGATTTAAATCCGTTCTCTTTGTCAGATGATAATGCAATTAGTACATATACATGAGCGCTAAAACGTGCGACAATGGACAAAACATTTGTAGCATAGTACATAATTGGCAAAATCTTGTCTTGATATATATGGTTAATTGTTTATGTTGAGTTTCCTTCATATACAGCAAATCATCTCTTATTAAGACGTCGACTCTCTTTTTTTTAATATATGATATACTAAAATAAATCATAAGCTACATTAGTTATTATGACTGAACTATAAAGCTATTGAACTATAAACTTATAATTTTTCTGTTGACCATCCAACTTTTACAGTATTGACTAAGATTTAGTTAGATTAAACCATAACATTCCTAATTCGTATAATATAAATTTAGGTAAGTTATAATATAACTATTTAAGTAGTGAATCCTTGACAATCATTTCCCAAAATAGGTTCTGTATCATTTTCTTAACTTCAAACTAATCCAAAACATTTGTTTAGCTTAATTATAATTGGAAAGTTTAATTATCCTAAGTCCTAAAACTATCAAATCATCAATTTGTAAAAGAAACTTAACATAGCTGAACAAAAAGAAAAGGGTAAACTCTTGCTAACAAAGCGATAATTTTTATCATTCAGCACATTTTATCAATGTGATAAGTGAGTAACAAGAATTTAATAATAACGATTCTGTAGGCTGTGACGTACCTGAGAAGGCGCTCTGGTTGCCTACACAATTTTATTTCTTAAAAATTAAAAATGTTTTTATCATATAGTGGTTGTGTGTTATTTGATGCCATTGATGTGATTTGGTATAAAATTAGCCCCCCCCCCTAAAATTTACTTCATTTTAGAAATAAAAAAGTGAGGAACTTAAATATAAAAATGTTTAATTATGATTTAAAATACATGTTTTGAAACACCGTATGAATTAGTAGTGCATCTAATATAAGGTAATTACATTATATAATTATGGAATATAGATTGAGATTATCGACTTAGATATGAAAAGTGAAAAAGTGCAAAAAAGTGTATTAAAATAAATACACAACTAACTAATTTATGCAAGGAGTATAGGAATACCTATGCATCACCTAGTGTCGCTTCACAGGATTCACTAACATGCAATATTTAAAGTCCATAGATTGTGTCATTAGGCTATATATGTTAGAATGGAATAGTTGCACTTATTATTCAAAGTGCTTTCGCTGTCCGCATACAATACATAGCATTAGTAAATTTAAGTTACTTACGTTTGAAATGATATCTCATATTCCAAATAAATAAAAAATTTGTAAATCGTACACAAGTATAAAAACATATCAAACATATTATATATAACACTTATAAAATAGGAGGTTAATATATTCTTCCTTGCCGTTCATTTTTCATTAATTAATGCTAATTATACGTTACATATTTTTTTATAATTCATATTTTTAAGCATTTAGGCTCGAACCCTTCCTACATTTCAATATTTCATAGACTCGTAACCCACTAAGTAACAGGAACTATGCAAACTAATTAAAGGTGTTTATATAGAGGGAACACCATAACTGATTGTAGTGGATAAAGGATCCTCCACATATTGCACAATCAAAAGTGGCACATGGATTCAATTTTTACTTTCTGGAAGTAATTTCCCCTGCGATCAACTAATACATTTAAATATGCAAATAGGGCAGGAGTTAAGGACATTAAGATCTGAATAAAACTCCAAGTGATAACCGATAATATTTTTTAATCTAAGGAGTGTCTATGAAAGAGAAATGTGACGTCATGCTAAGACTCGAAAAATATTTAATACTATTGCTCCCCTCATATTACTTTCTTCGTATCATAGTATAGCAGAATCGACTCTTTCGTCTCTTCGTTATAGATGTTACGTTAAAAACACCTACTGGAGAGAGTAATTAATTCATAGATGTCCCTTAAATGTGCTTAAATCTATAAAAACGGCGATACCTTAATATTTATGGTGCTCCAGTGTTACAACTTTAAGTCCAGTTTTGTTCAAAAACATCGTTAAATCTGTTTATGTTACAGAAGCTTGATGGGAAAAGTTTGAGCCGTGATACATGCAGCTCTTAAATCTTATACAAGTTTACTTCACAGTTACCATGCTTGCATAACACTGTTTATAAACGCTCCCAGTTATATTATATCACTGTATATATAGTATACATTGTGTAATAGCTATCAACGCTATCTAAAGAGGTTTACATATTATAAATTAATAATTTATATGTATCTCATATATTTTCACTGTTTGAGTATCATATGTTTTAGGATATTTAAAGCACTAATGAAATCATCAGAGATGGTTTAAAAAAGCAAGTAGGATTATAAAGCACAAGGGAGGATGTGTTGTCAGAATCTACAGACATTTGTAATAATATCCTATAGCATTTGTTAAAGAGAATTGTTTGACTGTACTCATAAAAAAAAATTAATTCTCAGTTATTAAATAAACAAAGGAAGATCAATTATATTAATTAGGCTTAAACTTAATATTAATAAATGATCTCGTAAATTCTCCTTACAAGTATTGTACACTTATAATCCTCAAAACACTCAGTCTTTGTATGAATAACTTGTAATAACTTGTTTAATGTTAATAAAGTTAGATTAACACTCTCAGCCCCACGGGATGATTCATGCTAATTATATTTAGATGCAATTTAACATAATATACACGCCTGGGATTTATATAGCAATGCTGGATTAGCAAAAGTACGCAGTTCATATTCGTAACCTATATTAGAAGATACATAAAACTGTACACGTAACACGGGAACTATAATTCATTTCTAAGGCGATTTTGTGACCTACACACCATTGATATTTATAGTATTCTTTATATTAAATACTCTTATACCAAATATATCGCAGTTATTTAGTTTTATTAAAAACCATTCTTTTAATATTTAGTGTATTTTATTGTGAATAATAAGAAAATAAAGTATTTTGCTCAAGTTATTAAATAATATATCAAAAAAACTATAAATGACGATGAAGTTACTTAAAAGTAAGCTACTAATCCACTTAATATATGATTCATAAAAACATATTATAATAACAGAAATATGTTTTTTAAACCAATTCACTAAACAATTTACACGAAACTGCATTTTTCTTTATTTTGTTTGATTGCATTAGTGATTAAAAACAAACAAGGAATTTTAAAAATTATTTTTGACAAAAGCGGCAGTTTTTAGTAACTGTTTGAATGATCAAGTTATTAAATACTCAAGATTGATTTAGGTATTTAAATAGCTATACAATATTTTCTATACATTTACCGATATCTAATTTAAATTATTTCGATAAATGCTACATCAAGTTGTTTAAATTTATTTATTACCCTCCAGTTAAATTTTATATAAAATGTGCCGCACATTTTAATTCGTGATATTATGATCTAAAAATGCATCCTGTTAAAGCAATAGCAATATAATTTTTACACGATGTCAATAAATTATTGAAGGCATAAAATGGCACACAAACACGTCTTATGCTTTTTAAATTATTTGTAAGATAAAAGATGAAAGTGATTAAATTTAAAAATAGTCGTCGCTGAAATTGTATTGCACAACATACTGTCTCAAAGGTGGAATAAGTGACACGATTAAAAACAAAATCGGGAGGGTACATCTCTGAAAACATTAAAAAACTAACTAAAATAAAGTTTTCGAAAGGTTTTCACGATTGTATGACCACTAAGACGGTCTCTCCGATTGAAGTTTCGATCTCCGACCAGTAGGCATCAATAAAAACATTTAATGATTCAAACTTATTTTGGAGAAAAGAATGTCTTTTAATGATCTTAAATTAAGCAACCAATACTATTGAGATGTAATTTATAATGATCTTGTTTACGCCTATCACTATGACAGTGGAAAATCTACAAGGAGTATTTTATAAACATGCTGCAGTCACGTTATTGCATCTAAGGTAAATGACGAGATATTTACATCTATGGAGACTATGGGTACAATGGTAAGATAAAAAAAACACGTTTCAGTTATAAATCAAAGACGTACTACAAATCAATCTAAATCACCAGGACTACAGCTCTCTCATAAATGAAGTATCAAAGTTGAAAGGAGTATCGACAAATACATTTACAGAATGCAGGCTGTGAGCTGATGCCAGGTGATACCGCACTAATGGCTGCCCAACCTGTCCCTTTAATGTTAGTGTCTGCCATTGTTTATAATCTTTATCGATCCAAGTTACGCGGTTCACTAATTGACATTCAAATGTTTCATTGACATTAAAAGGTCTTTATAATAGCCAGGTTATTTGAATAATTGGAAACTTAATTCACATATATAAAACAAAGGATATGTTCAGTTTTTGAAACAGATCCGCCACCTATTATACTGATTCAATTCAAAGTGTAACAGTAAAGGCCTGAGTGGTGTTTTTCTTAGATATAATAAATTGATTGGGTATATCATAAATTTCTTACAACAATAGTATTTTAAAATTTGTAAACTGGTATAAAATAAATGTACACACTAGAATACTACGCAATATACAATGCAACTCCAATTAACATTATAATAATAAAGTAATAAACTATAATTTAAAATATTTGTGTGGAATGAAAATTTTTTTAAAATATTACACGTTTTGTTGCAAAATCTTAAATTATTCAACCCCAGAGAGAAAATGTGTTTAAAGCATGAATTCTTAACATCAAGCATAATTCGTGTTTTTAAATGAGACAAATTTCAATATTTTAGTCATTTAATTCTCCTCAGAAAACAGATTTAAGGTAAACATTATTTTGAAACAAATATCTAAAGTTCAAGGTTGAGTTTATTAATGAAAAATTTTTGAAAACCTCATGAGCCAAACCTACCAAAAATTGTTGTTACAATTGTTACCAAACACTAAAAACCTATGATTGCTTTTAATTTTCGGTTGATTCCTCATGGACCGCTCCTATGGAATGATACTTATATACACATCCATACTTAAAGTATGGTCTTAACCCTCCCCAATCCAGCAGTATTTGTATTTATATTTCTGTTATATTGTTTGTATAATTTGTTCCATTCCTACAAGCATAATTTCCCAATTATAACTATCTATGAGGCAAACATAGTTTACATCATATGTTTAAATTATGAGAACTTAATATTGATCAGCGTATAGAAAATACGAATTTGATAAGAGCGTTGGTTTTAAATGAAAGAGGGATATAATTGATCTTAACTCTTGCATATAATTATGGTTTTTCATGTTATCTCTTCAAGACCCGAGTTGTAGTATTTGCTTGTAGAGGCGTAGCTAGAACTCCTTCTTACACACCACAACCCGATGATCTTCTAGACTATTCTACTCAATATAATTTAACATCAACATAGGTATAATGAACACTAATTAATAGCAGGAAAATTGTAATTGAAGTGTTTAGTGCAAGAAAAATACACCAGCATGAAAACAGGTCGATAGTGGTCTTAAGGTCAATGGTACTACATTGTGCTGAATGGGCAAACATCAGTTTAATATACAGCTCTTAGTCTCATGGCTTCACTACCTTCATACTTCATCTCACCGCGTTATTGTTTAAAAAAACTGCAATGTTTATAATTTACATAATTTGTTGAATTAAATAAATACGTTTACTTGTTTCACGACTCACATTATTACAATATTCTTCTATGATTAAGTTCTTAATAAATTCTAAGAATTAAATAATAAATGATGAATTATAAGAAAAATAAAACAGTTCTGAATACAATATTCTGTAAAAATAACTTTTTTAGGTTATATCCAACTTTAGCCCAGCATATCGTATCAACAATTTAATGATTAATATGTCGTAGTACTTCCCTACGAATTGGATGTATTACGATAGACCAAAAAAGGCATGAACAATAAATCATAAAAAATTTTAAATTTTTAATTGTATTAAAAAGAATTAAAATTTTTTGTTATATCACATAAGTGTAAAACTATTAACTCCAAACTAGGTAGTGGTAATAAAATATATAAATAAGAAATGGTAATGAGTATACAAAGTTTATACTCTTATATATATATATACATATATAGAATTTAGATTTTAGATTTTCCTCCACTATAATGTACTCATATCTCAACTTTTCATGATGTCCGCTGTTAAGTGTTTAGGATAGCAGTTGATATATCTCAGATATTAGCTATCGTAGAGGTAGAATAATACTTAGTGGAATAAAAGTATTTTTAAGTACTAAAGTTCATAGATGAATCATACAGGTAGTACGATATACTCAAATTAGGGATGATTCCATTAAATAGGTTACATCTTCAAAGATAATGACAGCATAAAAATGTCATTAGTACTGTAGGGATGTAGGCCTACTGGTTACCCCAATAGTTAAGATCGGAAAACCATTTAGTACACATTCCCAACCAACCACAACACTAAAATTATTGCTTCATTGCATACGATAATTATAGAGTCGCTTTCAGTGACGAACAGTGAATAAAGACTGGACAGCTACAATACAGTCCAGTCGATTAAACCGTGTGTCGTATCGACTGTTTTATTTCCG
The DNA here is from genome assembly GCF_021130785.1 of Homalodisca vitripennis. Taxonomy (NCBI): domain Eukaryota; kingdom Metazoa; phylum Arthropoda; class Insecta; order Hemiptera; family Cicadellidae; genus Homalodisca; species Homalodisca vitripennis. The sequence goes on from NW_025777961.1 coordinate 22,825, forward strand.
TAGATTATACAGCTTTTTCTACTTTTTCCTATCATCCTATTTTATTTTTGGAGGTCACCCATTGCTCTTATGAACTCGGGCTGTGGTATGCAGCTCAATGGAGACAAATTAATTATCCTACATTTTTTCCTACAAAATATAATGAAAATATTGATAGGCAGTGGTGTGTAAATCGCTCCTGATAGTAAGTTTAGGGCAGTTTCTGTCTCTAAGTCAATACTCCCGGCATCTTGCTTAATAATAGCCTTACATTCTCTGAATCCATCACTCATGTTACATAGCGTGCTCTTGTCAGACTGAGAAGCTTTTAACGATTCAGAAGGCTATTGCTGGTGTAGCTATCCTGTTTATGGCAACAGATTTCTGTAGGGTGATGCAGATTGAATTTAGAAACTTTAATACTCGGCTATACGCTACAATTTTAATTTGAAGTAATTAAATTAAATGTAATTCATTAATGTATTCTTCTACCGAGATGCTGTCAAGTTGTTGCTAATGGAGTCCGTTTCAGATATGAAGTTGGCAGGAAGAGCTTCTCATATTTTAGCAACGATGTTTCATAAAATGCACAACTATATTCATCATCGTAGTCTCTTAGAATGCAGCTCTATATTATATAAACTACAACTTAATAACTAGTTCATTATCTCAATAAATAACCAAGTTAATCTGTTAGTTCATAAGCTTTGAGATTTAAAATTTTATGTTTGTTACATGAATAGTTATTAGGCAATATTCTCATAATATATTTATTCACAATTAAAGTTTAGATTCGTTTTGTATTATGCAAATTCTATGTTATTTAATTTATGAGGCCATACTTACCATTTCCAACCTCATCTGTCTCAACAGTTTATCTTGGAAATGAGGAAGACTTACCAAATTGCCATCCATCTACCACCCCTTATACTCATAACTCCTCATTTTCATTCCAACTGCAGATCACCTGCTCAATTTTAGCTTGAATTTCTCAACAGTAATGACTTCTTCAAAGGTATCCTTTTATTAACAATTATATAATGTTTGCCATACACTTCTGATTTGTCTTTTGTGGTTAGCTTATTTGACTTCTCCACACATTCAGGATACTTAACGAACACAAAGACATGTAATTAATTTGTATTCTTGTTGTGTAAATACAATAATAGATGCACTGTACTATATGCTGCTGTAGGGAACTATCACAAATGTTGTGCCAAGTAGTCTGACTATTGTCTCACGATAACAAATTTACACTAAATATGTCTTTGTTTAAAATTACAACATAGTATATCGTAAGTCAAAAAGAACTAAATAGAACCATATTATGATTAAAGACTCTACATGAAAATATTATTTGTACTTCCATATTAATTATTGCACAAATTATATCCGTTGAATTCCAACCCTTTTAAAAGAGTTAGTATCAACACAAATTATATGTATTTGAATAGATAATTAAATTACTGTTCTTTTTGTGAAGCGCACATATAGCTACGTACAAAAATAAAAACGTTAAGAATAAAATATTCTCACTCTAAGCTACATTTATATACTATTATGCCAGCCTGTGTTAAACCGCCATTTATTGCTGGATCAATACTCTCTGATAAATGGAATTCTCCTGTAAAAATGTGGACGGATGTGTGAGAATCGAAGATGAAAATTGCTTTTCTATGAAAGTTGAATATGGAAATTTCAAATCAAAGTTCTCCCACTTTGGTAAATTAAATTGCTCTTCCTGAATTAGGCACTACCTATGTAAGTGGTAAAGTAAATTAAGTTCTAATTTTTATTCTGCGTTTCCATTTCACTTGACAAAATGTTTTAACCTTAAAATGTAAAAATGACAAGGATTTGTAAATAATCTATAACCTATATTGAAATATAGCAATTTGTGTTGAAAAAAAGAGAAAAGAATGATTTATTAACTTATTTTATAAACTCCAGCTACCTAATCCACTTTTATAAGTATCATGTTTTGTAGCGATTCTTTAACTGTTTTATGTATTCGAGTGCTTTAATGAAACTTAAATAACACTATTCTGAAAAATAAATATGTTCTGAGACGAAGGAAATTTAACCACAGCTCACAAATTAAAGAATTGTATACATTAACAAGTCATAGTGATATGTTTATCTAGGCTGGGAAATTTGAGGGGAGGGAATGAGAACAGCAAGGCACAAATTTAAAAATTACTATACTGTTACGAAGCAAAACCTAAAAAGAATAAAAACAGACTTCTTTTATTTGAATCAAACAATATTTGAAATTTCAGCGTAATAACTGAGTAAGTTTCACGTTAATTTCAGTAAAGTATAAGAAACTATTTAGTTACCCTTTGAGACAGTGTCAGTATTGAGCCTGATGTCAGTGATAAGATTTGGTCTTACTGATTAGGTTCCATACTGCCATGTTGTTACTATATTCCTGTCACTATTCATCGTATAAACGTTTGTTTATGTCAGTAAATCATCCTCTTATCACTCGCTTGACAATTTATTTTTCGACGCTGTGTAGATTTTACCGGTAGCTTGATTAGTGAACTTGACCTTATAAAAAAGTGAAGTATCCAGATTTAAGTGAACTCTTGCATTCGTGCACACATATTATCCTGTAAAAGTTATATGATGATTAAATGATACATAAATCGTATTATAAATCGTTTAATAAAGTATAATTTATCAAATTAACATATGGGTTATAATACACCAATACTAAATTTATATTATGTCGGTAATTATTCATGTCTCATGATATTAACGTGCTGGAAAAAATTATGTTGTTGTAGCATTTCTTTGTGGACAGGGAGAAGGTCTCACTGAGTTTTGTCGAGTGGCGGCGACAAACGCATATTTTGTCAAGGGTGTCAGAATAGCTTGAGCCGGCCCCTAAATAAAACACTGGCAGAATTACTAAATTAGCGAAAAGAGAGATTTCGCAAAAGAAGCCTTTGCGAAATCAAACATTTAAATCAATAATTTTAATATAGTTTCCTTCTTAATTGCAATATTGTTAAGATTATTAAGACAAATTAATTTAACTATCGTAAATACAGAGCGTTTGCTCACGTTTATTTTTCAAAACGTTTATTATGTTATTTAAACAAAAATTTCTACTTTCTTTCATAAACTATTATACTTCCATTATATTTAAGGATATGAAAGTAAAAACGTGAAATAAGCTACTTGTATAATTATTACAACACCCTAAGTGTTAGATTACATGAATTTATCATAAAGTAGTTTTACGAATAAAACAACAATTTTAACAAAACAGGTTAAAAATTTAAATTATTAGTATCGTGTAATTGTTAAAATAATTAACAGTCATATTCATATAATAAAAGAAGACAATTTTAATATACATTGATTTGCTCTTGAGTGCATGCAAGTCATGTACCTACTTACAGATTTTTAGTATATTCCGAACATAGCGAAGGACCTCATTCTGGTTACTAACATTATTTTATGTAATCTGCAACGTATAAGCTCATTGAAGTACCTTAACGGTAATAAATATAAAGTTTATGGTTGAATAATAAAACAGTTACAACTAATTATCGGACGAAAATGAACTTTGAAGTTAAACTGCATGAGTGCAATTATGAAAAGTTCAATGAGATCATTCTTTCAATCCTTCAAATTGAATGGAAAATAAAACTAAAATAAACATTGTCACACAAAGTAAGTAAACAATATATTTAATAAATATCTAAGGAAAAGCTAAAGAACTTAAACTGCTGCATTTTAAACAAAGGTAAAAAATATTACAAAAATTAAAGATACCCGAGAAGCGAATATCAAATCTGGAAAATAGAACATACAATGTAATCATTTGATATAAAACGTTGCAGTATTTTAGAAACGATGTCACATCGTTAAAATGCATCGTTATGTTATCGGTATATCTGCGAACGATCACATTTAAACGCGTTTCAGGTCTGGGCCTGCATTTTCCGTGCGAATGGAGCAACATTAACTGTGTACTCATTCATGTGTAAGGTTCCATGACTGACGTATTTTAGAATATTTATTAAAAATATACGTTCTACGGCTAAACCTGTAAATAGTTTGCAAATTTTGTTGTCCTGGATAATCCCTGTCAGCATTTGCAATCACTGTAAACCCTAACTGTATGCTTATACTTACTGCACAAGTTTATGTGTAGCTAAGCGATCTGTGTGTGCAGACTTCTTCACAAATATATTGGATAAATAAAAATATTGGAACTAAATATTTAATAAGATATATTTTTATGTAGGGCAAAGATTAAACAGAACATAATGACATTGATTCAAACTTTTGTAATTTGTCAGAACCGGTATCTTTTTCAAAATGTTTTAATATAATTGATGCAGCGTGAATTAATACTCTGCACATTCCTCTTAATTTTGAATTATGTATGTATAGTTTCACATAAACAAATTATTTGACATAATATTCATGATTTGTTAAGAACATGTTAAGTACAGTCAATAATGCTTTTAAATAACTCAAGGTATAGGAAAACCCAATTTAAGAGTAATACAAATCTTTCCTGCATATTTTCCGAAATGTGGAATATATTTTTTGAGAGGGTTTAATAAACAAATATTGGCAAAATATTGAAGGGAAGGGACTATTATGAAATAAGCGACACAAGCTCATTTTACTTTTCAACAAAGATAAAACTAAAACTGTTCATGACGCAATATTCAACGTGCAATAGTTTCCTATAATTCATTATTTAACAGAACACTTGGATCATAACTTAAAAAAGAAATCAGCTACAGTTTTTAACGGAATGTGCTAATTTAAAAAGGAAGGTTCTTTATTAGTAGATGATCTATTAAAACGTTTTCTCTTTAGTGACATTGTAAAATATTTTAAGAGAGAAAATGCTTTTAAGGGTACACAGAACTTCAATTCGAAACCCATTTGTAATAAAGAAATATGAACGACTTATTTTTCTGGATGTGGTTTTACTTCCTTCAGTTCAGATCCACAGATCACATATATGTTGAGGAAATTTCTGTGGTATTTTACATTATATAGAATAATACTTTCTTAACGGTATAACGTAATAGTTGGAGAATATTATCAGTTTTAAAATATGTCATAGTGAGCAAAGATTGAATTTTTTTCAAGGATAACTATATGAGGATTTCTCGGGACATTTGCAGTCGTTCAGTGATACAACTAATCAGTATCACTACGTTTCAAAATCTACATTCTGATTCTTCTTTAGGTAGATAATAAACATAATACATATTACACTCTGGGTTAAAATAAACAAATCATACCAGAACGTTAAGACCGCATAAGTCAGGAATCAAAACCACCATGTTGTGTGTCAACTTCACTAATTCTGAAACAACACTAAGTATTAAAACTGCACTACAGAATACAGGTCACAATACGTCTGCATTCCATTTGAGTCCATTTGCTATTGGCCTCTAGTCAGTCATAGCTGGTTGGTCGACGAATGCAGACTTATTGTGACCTGTATTCTGTACCTCTGTGTATTTATATTCTGCGCTAGGTTCGCAGTATTCATCTAGACAAAAATTAAAGGTTTAATAAGTTTTATTACACACTAAAGATATATAAAATATTTGACATCCAAAAAAAGCATAATTAAATTAATTATTAAAAATCTAAAAATACAGCATACCTTTTTACGTCTTTTTCATAAAATCTGATAGTAAACTGCTTCTGATAGTAAACTGCAATTTCTGGGCGTAGTGGCCTTTTTAAGATAAACGTATGTATACGTTCTTAGGCTGGACAACAAAGAAACAGTCTGTGGTGCCAGAAATACCTTAGCTCGGAGGTAAATTACTTTGTTTGGAAGTAGACGCTTTTTTTAATAAAGAAATATTTTCAGACCTATATAATATGTATGTTTCCTTGATTGACAATATAAACGCTAATCGGCACCATAAAGACATTAGGCCCGAAGTAGATTACATCAAATTGGTGGAGGTAGAATTTTTCAAGACTACGTAGGTGTATATTCTCTAGATAGAGGCAACATCGCAAATGCTGCTAGGGCAATGGTTATAATTATACTGGATGTAGATGCCATGGATCAAAAGTAGAAACTTTCTGGCTAAGAGCTAATATATATATATATATATATATATTAGCTGTTTATATATATATATAGCTGTATATATATATATATATATATATATATATATATATATATATATATATATATATATATATATATATATATGAATAATATAAACTTATTCACTGTTTATTTACTTTCGTTTGTACTGTTTTCTTTTATATTTTATACATTTTTTGCACCTGAAGACGGTTTTCACCGAAATATAGTGCCAATGTTTTAAAAAGAATTTGTTTTAATTGTTAAGTAATTTACTACAAATTATATATCTTTATATATATATTTCTTGTGTGCGTGTGTATGGTCCTAAACTCCTCCTAAACGGGTGGACCGATTTTAATGAAACTTTTTGTGTGTCTTCAGTTGGATCCGAGAATGGTTTAGATTCATAATTCGGTCAAGTTTTAATAGTTTATTTAATTAATAATAAAAATTAATTTTTAATAATAAATTGTTGTTGATGGTGGAGTGTTTGACATTGAATCCGCCAGACTGCGCCACGAACGACACGTAATACAAAGTGAACTGATACTTAACAGCTGTGAATATTTTCAGCTGAAGTTCATCAAAGAGGCAGAAACATTTGTTCACATTTAAAATTTAGAAAGTTAATATTTTAAATTTGTAAAGTGCTAGATCAGTAGTGTAATGCAGATTGCAAAGATGAAGTTTCACCAATTGTTCTACGTAAACATTATAGGCCTAATATTACAACACAGCCATAATGTTTTTCTATTTTAATTCCAGGTTTTCCCGACATTTTGTGCTGCTATCAAATTTGTGTGTTGTTTTGTAACATTCTGTAATTATTGTTTAAGTGCTAATTGTTATAATACATTAATAGAGATTGAAGATGTTTAAAGTGCATAAAAAACTATACTTATTTATTAAAGTTATTGAACTCATTTTGCACATTGAAGTGAGTATATTGGTCGCATACCTCAAATAACCTAAGTAGCATACAAATCAAAAGGTTGTGTTTCTATGTGTGAATATTGTTAACAGTTTAGATAATCAAGTTTTAAACTAATTGGATTTAAAATAATTTGTTGTAATTTACATTTTTTAATCTGCAGTCAGAATTGGTAACATAAGTTCAAATTAAGTAGCATACAAATCACATGTGTGAATAACTGCTTACTGTTAATAGTGTAGGAATTGGTTTTAAATTAAATTCTGTTGGCCAGTTCCGACATTATACTGTAATTTTAAATTACTAATTTTATAACAAGTATATTTTTTAATTTACAACTTAATTTATCGTAATGCTATTGAATGTACAATATTTTTTGTTAATCCTTCAGGAGTGTACATAAACAAATAAGATGGTTTTTCCAATAGGGCTGAAGTATAATAAGTGGCCTCCATTACAATCGAATTATTGATATTTCTGAATAGCCTATCCAAACTACTATCCGAATTGGATTATAGTTATTTAAAGGCTGAAGTATAATAAGCAGCCACCATCCACAATAGAATTATTGATATTTCTGAATAGCCTATCCAAACTACTATCCGAATTGGATTATAGTTATTTAAAGGCTGAAGTATAATAAGCAGCCACCATCACAATAGAATTATTGATATTTCTGAATAGCCTATCCAAACTACTGAATTTCATTATACAATAGTTATTTATTCGGTCAAATTTAATTAAATTTTTATTATAAATTGTTGATGTTGGAGTGTTTTATATGGGATCCGACAGACTGTGCTACGACACGTAATACAAAGTGAACCGATACTTAACAGCTGTGAATATTTTCAGCTGAAGTTCACCAAAGAGGCAGAGACATTTGTTTACATTTAGATTACGTTATTATGAAGTGCTTGATCAGTAGTCTAATGCAGATTGCAAAGTTAAATTTTCACCAGTTGTTCTATGTAAACATTATAATATTACAACACAGCCATACGTTTAATCAATTATAGTCTTGAAAGCATAGAGTAAGCATAAACATGTAAAAATAACACCACTGCTTATTTCAATATATTCTGTACTCACTTTGGAGGATAGAGATTATCCAGATATAAAATTGGAAGTTTTAGCTTTTAAGTGAAATTCTTAGTAAATTATTAAGTGTTGATCTTGGAAGAATGCGCTACGATCGGAGTTTTCAAATGTTTTTTCTATTTTAATTCCAGGTTTTCCTGACAGTTTGTGCTGCTATCAATGTGTGTGTTGTTTTGTAAGGTTCATGTTTCAAAAGTAAATACGGCAAATAACATTAAAATATAATAGAATAAAGTTATAAAAAGTGTACTACTACGTGGCCGCGTTATAGGTTTATAAAGGCCAGCCAACAGGCAAAAGGAAGAAAATAAAAAATAAAACATTGTGTAATTATTGTGTGAGTGCTAAAATTTTAATAGTACATTAATAGAGATTATTGGTCGCATTACCTCAAATAACCTAAGTAGCATACAAATCAAAAGGTTGTGTTTCTATGTGTGAATAACTATTGTTGACATTTTAGATAATCAAGTTTTAAACTAATGGATTTAAAATAATTTGTTGTAATTTACATTTTTAATCTGCAGTCAAAATTGGTCAGATAAGTTCAAATTAAGTAGCATACAAATCACATGTGTGAATAACTATTGTTAATAGTGTAGGAATTGGTTTTAAATTAAATTCTGTTGGCCAGTTCTGATACTATACTGTAATTTTAAAATAACTATAATGAAATTCGGTAGTTTAGATTAGGCTAATCAGAAATATCAATAGAGGTTATCCAGATATAAAATTGGAAGTTTTAGTAAAATACACTTTTAACTGAAATTGGTAAATATTAAGTGTGCAGTGATTAATCAGTTAATTTTTGGTTTATAAATAAATTGTTTTTTATCTTGGTATGTTTTAAATTGGATCCAGCAGAATGCGCTACGATCGCAGTTTCAAATGTTGTTCTATTTTAATTCCAGGTTTTCCCGACAGTTTGTGTTGCTATCAAATTTGTGTGTTGTTTTGTATCATCGTGTAATTATTGTGTGAGTGATAATTGTAATGTTTAAATTAATAGAGAATCACATGTGTCAATAACTATTGTTAATAATGTAGGAATTGGTTTTAAATTTAATTCTGTTTGGCCAGTTCTGATACTATACTGTAATTTTAAATATCTATATTGAAATGCAGTAGTTTAGATAGGTTAATCAGAAATATCAATAATTCGATTGAGATGGTGGCTGCTTATTATACTTCAGCCTTTAAATAACTATAATTTGGATCGTCATTTTAGTAGTTTAGATAGGCTATTCAGATATATCAATAATTTGAATGTGATGGTGGCTACTTATTGTACTTCACACCTATAGGGAATACTTATTTAGTATATTAGATATATATATATATATATACTTCAGCCTTTAAATAACTATAATCTAATTCGGATCATCATTTTAGTAGTTTAGATAGGCTAATCAGAAATATTAATTCGATTGAGATGGTGGCCGGTTATTATACTTCTCCCTTTAAATAACTATAATCTAATTTGGATCGTCATTTTAGTACTTTAGATAGGCTATTCAGATATATCAATAATTCGATTGTGATGGTGGCCATTTATTGTACTTCAGACCTGTAGGGAATACTTATTTAGTTTATTAGATAAATTAAATTCTGTTGGCCAGTTCCGATACTATACTGTAATTTTAAATAATTATAATGTAATTCGGTAGTTTAGATAGATTAATCAGAAATATCAATAATTTGATTGTGATGGTGGCCACTTATTGTACTTCAGACCTATAGGGAATACTTCTTTAGTATTTTAGATACTGTAGTCTATGTTGTTATACATTTTTATCTAGAAGTTACTTAATTAAAGTTACATATTGAATAAGTTACTCATATTCATTGTGTACTATTATACAGAATTTTATTTTTACAGAAAAATGCCACGTCTTCGTGGAATAGGACGAATAGTTATTCAATCATGTGATTTATATGCTACTTAATTTGAACTTATGTGACCAAACTGTTAACAATAGTTATTCACACATAGAAAAACAACCTTTTGATTTGTATGCTACTTAGGTTATGCGACCAATATACTCACTTCGTTCAATACATTTTCAAAATTAGTTCAATAACTTCAATGAATGACTATAGTTTTTTATGTACTTCAAACATCTTCAATCTCTATTAATGTATTATTACAATTAGCACTCACACCATAATTACACAATGTTACAAAGCAACACACATATTTGATAGCAGCACAAACTGTCAGGAAAACCTGGAATTAAAATAGAAAACATTTGAAACTGTGATCGTAGCGCATTCTGCTGGATACAATGTAAAACATTCCAAGATGGTCTACCCAATTAGGAAGAGTTCAGCTCCATACACACGCACATAAGAAATATAAAGATAATAAAATTCGGTAGTTTAGATAGGCTAATTAGAAATATCAATAATTTGATTGCGATGTTGGCCGCTTATTATAATTCAGCCTTTAAATAACTATAATCTAATTCAGTTTGTCATTTTAGTAGTTTAGATAGGCTATTCAGAAATATCTATAATTCGATTGTGATGGTGGCCACTTATTATACTTCAGCCCTATACGGAATACTTATTTAGTATTTCAGATAAATTAAATTCTGTTGGCCAGTTCCGATACTATACTGTAATTTTAATTACTATAATTAAATTCTTATAACGTGTACAGGACAACGTCTGTCGGGTCTGCTAGTATATATCTTTATATATATATTTCTTGTGTGCGTGTGTATGGGCCTAAACTCCTCCTAAACGGGTGGACCGATTTTAATGAAACTTTTTGTGTGTCTTCAGTTGGATCCGAGAATGGTTTAGATTCATAATTCGGTCCAATTTTAATAGTTTATTTAATTAATTTTTAATAATAAATTGTTGTTGATGGTGGAGTGTTTTACATTGGATCCGCCAGACTGCGCCACGAACGACACGTAATACAAAGTGAACTGATACTTAACAGCTGTGAATATTTTCAGCTGAAGTTCATCGAAGAGGCAGAAACATTTGTTCACATTATAATTTAGAAAGTTCATATTTTAAATTTGTAAAGTGCTTCATCAGTAGTGTAATGCAGATTGCAAAGATGAAGTTTCACCAATTGTTCAACGTAAACATTATAATATTACAACACAGCCATAATGTTTTTCTATTTTAATTCCAGGTTTTCCCGACATTTTGTGCTGCTATCAACTTTGGTGTGTTGTTTTGTAACATTCTGTAATTATTGTGTGAGTGCTAATTAATACATTAATAGAGATTGAAGATGTTTAAAGTGTATAAAAAACTATAGTTATTTAATAAAGTTATTGAACTCATTTTGCACAATTATTGAAGTGAGTATATTGGTCGCATACCTCAAATAACCTAAGTAGCATACAAATCAAAAGGTTGTGTTTCTATGTGTGAATATTGTTAAAAGTTTAGATAATCAAGTTTTAAACAAATTGGATTTAAAATAATTTGTTGTAATTTACATTTTTTAATCTGCAGTCAGAATTGGTCACATAATTTCAAATTAAGTAGCATACAAATCACATGTGTGAATAACGACTTATTGTTAATAGTGTAGGAATTGGTTTTAAATTAAATTCTGTTGGCCAGTTCCGACATTATACTGTAATTTTAAATTACTAATTTTATAACAAGTATATTTTTTAAATTTACAACTTAATTTATTGTAATGCTATTGAATGTACAATATTTTTTTGTTTAATCCTTCAGGAGTGTACATAAACAAATTATATGGTTTTCCGATAGGGCTGAAATATAATAAGTGGCCTCCATTACAATCGAATTATTGATATTTCTGAATAGCCTATCCTAACTACTATCCGAATTGGATTATAGTTATTTAAAGGCTTGAAGTATAATAAGCAGCCACCATCACAATCGAATTATTGATATTTCTGAATAGCCTATCCAAACTACTGAATTTCATTATAGTTATTTATTCGGTCAAATGTAATTAAATTTTTAATTATAAATTGTTGATGTTGGAGTGTTTTTATATTGGATCCGACAGACTGCGCTACGACACGTAATACAAAGTGAACTGATACTTAAAAAAAACAGCTGTGAATATTTTCAGCTGAAGTTCACCAAAGAGGCAGAAACATTTGTTTACATTTAGATTACGTTATTATAAAGTGCTTGATCAGTAGTCTAATGCAGATTGCAAAGTTAAATTTTCACCAATTGTTCTATGTAAACATTATAATATTACAACACAGCCATACGTTTAATCAATTATAGTCTTGAAAGCATAGAGTTAGCATAAACATATAAAAATAACACCACTTCTTATTTCAATATATTCTGTACTCACTTTGGAGGATAGAGATTATCCAGATATAAAATTGGAAGTTTTAGCTTTTTAAGTGAAATTCTTAGTAAATTATTAAGTGTTGATCTTGGAAGAATGCGCTACGATCGCAGTTTCAAATGTTTTTCTATTTTAATTCCAGGTTTTCCCGACAGTTTGTGCTGCTATCAATGTTTGTGTGTTGTTTGTAAGGTTCATGTTTCAAAAGTAAATACGGCAAATAACATTAAAATATAATAGAATGAAGTTATAAAAAGTGTACTACGTGGCCGCGTTATAAGTTTATAAAGGCCAGCCAACAGGCAAAAAGAAAACAATAAAAAATAAAACATCGTTTAATTATTGTGTGAGTGCTAAAATTGTAATAGTACATTAATAGAGATTATTGGTCGCATTACCTCAAATAACCTAAGTAGCATACAAATCAAAAGGTTGTGTTTCTATGTGTGAATAACTATTGTTAACATTTTAGATAATCAAGTTTTAAACTAATGGATTTCAAATAATTTGTTGTAATTTACATTTTTAATCTGCAGTCAATATTGGTGAGATAAGTTCAAATTAAGTAGCATACAAATCACATGTGTGAATAACTATTGTTAATAGTGTAGGAATTGGTTTTAAATTAAATTCTGTTGGCCAGTTCTGATATTATACTGTAATTTTAAATAACTATAATGAAATTCGGTAGTTTAGATAGGCTAATCAGGAATATCAATAGAGGTTATCCAGATATAAAATTGGAAGTTTTAGTAAAATACACTTTTAACTGAAATTCCTAAATATTAAGTGTGCAGTGATTGATCAGTTAATTTTTGGTTTATAAATAAATTGTTTTTATCTTGGTATGTTTTAAATTGGATCCAGCAGAATGCTCTACGATCGCAGTTTCAAATGTTTTTCTATTTTAATTCCAGGTTTTCCTGACAGTTTGTGCTGCTATCAAATTTGTGTGTTGTTTTGTATCATCGTGTAATTATTGTGTGAGTGTAATTGTAATATTAAATTAATAGAGAATCACATGTGTCAATAACTATTGTTAATAATGTAGGAATTGGTTTTAAATTAAATAGGCTAATCAGAAATACCAATAATTCGATTGAGATGATGGCTGCTTATTATACTTCAGCCTTTAAATAACTATAATTTGGATCGTCATTTTAGTACTTTAGATAGGCTATTCAGATATATCAATAATTCGATTGTGATGGTGGCCATTTATTGTACTTCAGACCTATAGGGAATACTTATTTAGTATGTTAGATAAATTAAATTCTGTTGGCCAGTTCTGATACTATACTGTAATTTTAAATAATTATAATGTAATTCGGTAGTTTAGATAGATTAATCAGAAATATCAATAATTCGATTGTGATGGTGGCCACTTACTGTACTTTAGACCTATAGGGAATACTTCTTCAGTATTTTAGATTCTGTAGTCTATGTTGTTATACATTTTTATCTAGAAGTTACTTAATTAATATTACATATTCAATAAGTTATTCATATTCATTGTGTACTATTATACAGAATTTTATTTTTACAGAAAAATGCCACGTCTTCGTGGAAGAGGACGAATAGTTATTCAATCATGTGATTTATATGCTACTTAATTTGAACTTATGTGAACAAACTGTTAACAATAGTTATTCACACATAGAAACACAACCTTTTGATTTGTATGCTACTTAGGTTATGCGACCAATATACTCACTTCGTTCAATAAATTTTCAAAATTAGTTCAATAACTTCAATGAATGACAATAGTTTTTTATGTACTTCAAACATCTTCAATCTCTATTAATGTAATATTACAATTAGCACTCACACAATAATTACACGATGTTACAAAACAACACACATATTTGATAGCAGCAAAACCTGGAATTAAAATAGAAAACATTTGAAACTGTGATCGTAGCGCATTCTGCTGGATATAATGTAAAACATTCCAAGATGGTCCACCCATTTAGGAGGAGTTCAGCTCCATACACACGCACACAAGAAATATAAATATAAAGATAATGAAATTCGGTAGTTTAGTTAGGCTAATTAGAAATATCAATAATTTGATTGCGATGTTGGCCGTTTATTATAATTCAGCCTTTAAATAACTATAATCTAATTCAGTTCGTCATTTTAGTAGTTTAGATAGGCTATTCAGAAATGTCTATAATTCGATTGTGATGGTGGCCACTTATTATACTTCAGCCCTATACAAAATACTTATTTAGTATTTTAGATAAATTAAATTCTGTTGGCCAGTTCCGATACTATACTGTAATTTTAATTAACTATAATGAAATTTGGTAGTTTAGATAGACTATTCAGAAATATCAATAATTCGATTGTGATGTTGGCCGCTTATTATACTTCAGCCTTTACATAACTATAATCTAATTCGGATAGTAGTTATATAGGCTATTCAGAAATACCAATAATTCGATTGTGTTGGAGGTCACTTATTATACTTCAGCTCTATCGGAAAATCATCTAATTTGTTTGTGTATACTCCTGAAGGATTAACAAAAAATATTGTACATTCAATGGCATTACGATAAATTAAGTTGTAAATAGAAAAAATATACCTGTTATTAAATAGTTTGTTGCAACTTTTTTACCTTCAGTATGATTAAGTAAGTTTTCATTTAAAACATCCTCTACATTTCACATCACTCATGTTATACTCACACACTATCGGTTGGTCGAAGTGTGATTAAATGTTCATGTGATGAAGTTAGATATTGTAATAACTTTTTAATAGACATTTTTATCAACAGCCCCGATTGTTACAGATTAATCAAAGTTTAAAATTTTCGAATTAAAGACGTGTGTACAGGACAACGTCTGTCGGGTCTGCTAGTATATATATATATATATATATATATATATATATATATATATATATATATATATATATATATATATATATATATTCAATTCGGGTGTATAATGCAGAATTGCTCTATTATAACAATTATTAGACTTCTTAGTTTAAATCTCATTTAAAATTTCGGCTTTGACGTTTTCAAAAGGTAATTTTGCTTACTTGTGTAAATTTTGTTTGCTGAGCTATTTTTGTTTTATAGCTTTTATTATACCTTTTTGAAAACGGCAAAGCCGAAATATTAAAGGAAATTTAAACTAAGAAGTCTAATAATTGTTATTATATATATACAGGGCGTATATTATGTCTGGAAACACCCAAATATATCCTTTAATAATTTAAATATAAATTTGAAACCTCTTACAATCGTGATAGAGATTGGGCATCTACTTTTTGGAACAATGTTTTGTTATGTCAAACCAACGGGGGACGTCCTGCCAAGGGTATCGTGAATATTCTTAATGGAAGCCTATACCTTGTGATACATAATTTTAAAGGTAATAGCTTACTGAATTGAATGCCACAAACCGCATCTCAAAGGAATTATTCTATCAGAAAATAGAGCATTTTTAGTATTGAAAATTTACTGATGTTCAACAATGTAATTTTAACATGGTTCTTGCCACAAAATGTGTTACACTAATTTTTTAGCATTTTTTAAATGTTCAATTAAAATAAAATAAACAATTTATTTTTAAGCTGGTTTCATTAGTACAAATTTACCAGTTTTTTATTACAATGAATAAAAACTTATGAGTCACTTTCTCTGATTACTTATGAATCTGTACTTGGTGTTTTCCAGTCAGCAGGAAGGTTTAAAGAGACAAAGGTCACTAGCCTATGAGAAACATTATTGTGTTATTAATCATCTGGTCTACAGGTTTCAGTTTGTTGAGCATGGAGCTTTCACTAGACAGGTCTAAGCTTGGAAATTACAAATGGACAAAGGTCATATCATTCCTGTCGAGTTAATCAGTGTCTCTGAAGCATTGCTGTCAACAAGTTATCTAATTACAGTAGTTCAGTTTTTATTTGGCATTTTAATGGAATTGTCTGAAAGAGAACGAATTACTCTGTTGATGATGCGAGGATATGGCGATCGTCAAAGATCTTATCGGGAAGTTTTGTAATTTGTTTAATGACACTTTCCCAGAAAGGAATCCCATAAGTGTTTCAACAATATCAAAAATTTATTGAATTATTTATTTAATTGAACATTTAAAAAAATGCTAAAAAATTAGTGTAACACATTTTGTGGCAAGAACAATGTTAAAATTACATTGTTGAACATCAGTAAATTTTCAATACTAAAAATGCTCTATTTTCTGATAGAATAATTCCCTTGAGATGCGGTTTGTGGCATCCAATTCAGTAAGCTATTACCTTTAAAATTATGTATCACAAGGTATAGGCTTCCATTAAGAATATTCACGATACCCTCGGCAGGACGTCCCCCGTTGGTGTGACATAACAAAACATTGTTCCAAAAAGTAGATGCCCAATCTCTATCACGATTGTAAGAGGTTTCAAATTTATATTTAAATTATTAAAGGATATATTTGGGTGTTTCCAGACATAATATACACCCTGTATATATATATATATATCTTTATATATATATTTCTTGTGTGCGTGTGTATGGTCTTAAACTCCTCCTAAACGGGTGGACCGATTTTAATGAAACTTTTTGTGTGTCTTCTGTTGGATCCGAGAATGGTTTAGATTCATAATTCGGTCCAATTTTAATAGTTTATTTAATTCATTTTTTAATAATAAATTGTTGTTGATGGTGGAGTGTTTTACATTGGATCCGCCAGACTGCGCCACGACACGTAATACAAAGTGAACTGTTACTTAACACTGTGAATATTTTCAGCTGAAGTTCATCCAAGAGGCAGAAACATTTGTTCACATTTAAAAATTTAGAAAAGTTCATTTACATTTGTAAAGTGCTTGATCAGTAGTGTAATGCAGATTGCAAAGATGTTTCACCAATTGTTCTACGTAAACATTATAATATTACAACACAGCCATGTTTTTCTATTTCAATTCCAGGTTTTCCCTACAGTTTGTGCTGCTATCAAATTTGTGCGTTGTTTTGTAACATTCTGTAATTATTGTGTGAGTGCTAATTGTTATAATACATTAATAGAGATTGAAGATGTTTGAAGTGCATAAAAAACTATAGTTATTTATTAAAGTTATTGAACTCATTTTGCAAATTTATTGAAGTGAGTATATTGGTCGCATACCTCAAATAACCTAAGTAGCATACAAATCAAAAGGTTGTGTTTCTATGTGTGAATATTGTTAACAGTTTAGATAATCAAGTTTTAAAACTAATTGGATTTAAAATAACTTGTTGTAATTTACATTTTTTAATCTGCAGTCAGAATTGGTCACATAAGTTTCAAATTAAGTAGCATACAAATCACATGTGTGAATAACTACTTATTGTTAATAGTGTAGGAATTGGTTTTAAATTAAATTCTGTTGGCCAGTTCCGATATTATACTGTAATTTTGAATTACTAATTTTATAACAAGTATATTTTTTAAATTCACAACTTAATTTATCGTAATGCTATTGAATGTACAATATTTTTTGTTAATCCTTCAGGAGTGTACATAAACAAATTAGATGATTTTCTGTTAAGGCTGAAGTTTAATAAGTGGCCTCCATCACAATCGAATTATTGATATTTCTGAATAGCCTATCCAAACTACTGAATTTCATTATGGTTATTTATTCGGCAAATTTAATTAAATTTTTAATTATAAATTGTTGTTGATGTTGGAGTGATTTATATTGGATCCGACAGACTGCGCTACGACACGTAATACAAAGTGAACTGATACTTAACAGATGTGAATATTTTCAGCTAAAGTTCACCAAACAGGCAGAAACATTTGTTTACATTTAGATTACATTATTATAAAGTGCTTGATCAGTAGTCTAACGCAGATTGCAAAGTTAAATTTTCACCAATTAATTGTTCTATGTAAACATTATAATATTACAACACAGCCATACGTTTAATCAATAATAGTCTTGAAAGCATAGAGTAAGCATGAACATATAAAAATAACACCACTTCTTATTTCAATATATTCTGTACTCACTTTGGAGGATAGAGATTATCCAGATATAAAATTGGAAGTTTTATCTTTTACATGAAATTGACAGTTTGTGCTGCTATCAATGTGTGTGTGTTGTTTTGTAAGGTTCATGTTTCAAAAGTAAATACGGCAAATAACATTAAAATAAAAAGTGTACTACGTGGCCGCGTTACAAGTTTATAAAAGCCAACAGGCAAAAAAGAAGAAAATAAAAAAGTAAAACATTGTGTAATTATTGTGTGAATGCTAAAATTGTAATAGTACATTAATAGAGATTATTGGTCGCATTATCTCAAATAACCTAAGTAGCATACAAATCAAAAGGTTATGTTTCTATGTGTGAATATTGTTAACATTTTAGATAATCAAGTTTTAAACTAATTGGATTTAAAATAATTTGTTGTAATTTACATTTTTTAATCTGCAGTCAGAATTGGTCACATAAGTTCAAATTAAGTAGCATACAAATCACATGTGTGAATAACTACTTATTGTTAATAGTGTAGGAATTGGTTTTAAATTAAATTCTGTTGGCCAGTTCCGATATTATACTGTAATTTTGAATTACTAATTTTATAACAAGTATATTTTTTAAATTCACAACTTAATTTATCGTAATGCTATTGAATGTACAATACTTTTTGTTAATCCTTCAGGAGTGTACATAAACAAATTAGATGGTTTTCCGTTAAGGCTGAAGTTTAATAAGTGGCCTCCATCACAATCGAATTATTGATATTTCTGAATAGCCTATCCAAACTACTGAATTTCATTATAGTTATTTATTCGGCAAATTTAATTAAATTTTTAATTATAAATTGTTGTTGATGTTGGAGTGTTTTATATTGGATCCGACAGACTGCGCTACGACACGTAATACAAAGTGAACTGATACTTAACAGATGTGAATATTTTCAGCTAAAGTTCACCAAACAGGCAGAAACATTTGTTTACATTTAGATTACATTATTATAAAGTGCTTGATCAGTAGTCTAACGCAGATTGCAAAGTTAAATTTTCACCAATTAATTGTTCTATGTAAACATTATAATATTACAACACAGCTATACGTTTAATCAATAATAGTCTTGAAAGCATAGAGTAAGCATGAACATATAAAAATAACACCACTTCTTATTTCAATATATTCTGTACTCACTTTGGAGGATAGTGATTATCCAGATATAAAATTGGAGGTTTTATCTTTTACCTGAAATTGACAGTTTGTGCTGCTATCATTGTGTGTGTGTTGTTTTGTAAGGTTCATGTTTCAAAAGTAAATACGGCAAATAACATTAAAATATAATAGAATGAAGTTATAAAAAGTGTACTACGTGGCCGCGTTATAAGTTTATAAAAGCCAACAGGCAAAAAGAAAAAAAAAAGTAAAACATTGTGTAATTATTGTGTGAATGCTAAAATTGTAATAGTACATTAATAGAGATTATTGGTCGCATTATCTCAAATAACCTAAGTAGCATACAAATCAAAAGGTTGTGTTTCTATGTGTGAATAACTATTGTTAACATTTTAGATAATTAAGTTTTAAACTAATGGACAGATTTAAAATAATTTGTTGTAATTTACATTTTCCATCTGCAGTCAAAATTGGTGAGATAAGTTCAAAATTAAGTAGCATCCAAATTACATGATGTGTGAATAACTATTGTTAATAGTGTAGGAATTGGTTTTAAATTAAATTAAATTTAGATAAGCTAATGAGGAATATCAATAGAGGTTATCCAGATATAAAATTGGCAGTTTTAGTAAAATACACTTTTAACTTAAATTTGTAAATATTAAGTGTGCACCGATTGATCAGTTAATTTTTTGTTTATAAATAAATTGTTTTTTATCTTGGTATGTTTTAAATTGGATCCAGCAGAATGTGCTACGATCGCAGTTTCAAATGTTTTTCTATTTTAATTCCAGGTTTTCCCGACAGTTTGTGCTGCTATCAAATTTGTGTGTTGTTTTGTATCATCGTGTAATTATTGTGTGAGTGCTAATTGTAATATTAAATTAATAGAGAATCACATGTGTCAATAACTATTGTTAATAATGTAGGAATTGGTTTTAAATTAAATTCTGTTGGCCATTTCTGATACTATACTGTAATTTTAAATAACTATAATGAAATTCAGTAGTTTAGATAGGCTAATCAGAAATATCAATAATTCGATTGAGATGGTGGCTGCTTATTATACTTCAGCCTTTAAATAACTGTAATTTGGATCGTCGTTTTAGTAGTTTAGATAGGCTATTCAGATATATCAATAATTCAATTATGATGGTGGCCACTTATTGTACTTCAGACCTATAGGGAATACTTATTTAGTATATTAGATAAATTAAATTCTGTTGGCCAGTTCCGATACTATACTGTAATTTTAAATAATTATAATGTAATTCGGTAGTTTAGATAGATTAATCAGAAATATCAATAATTCGATTGTGATGGTGGCCATTTATTGTACTTCAGACCTATAGGGAATACTTATTTAGTATTTTAGATACCGTAGTCTACGTTGTTATACATTTTTATCTAGAAGTTACTTAAATAAAATTAAATATTCAATAACTTCCTCATATTCATTGTTTACTATTATACAGAATTTTATTTTTACAGAAAAATGCCACGTCTTCGTGGAAGAGGACGAAATATTGGTCGACGTACTCGACACGCACAATTGGCCCATGATCGTCGATTGAATAGAACAGATCAAGAACACTCAACGGATAATGTAACTTTAATGGATCAAGTTGCACGTACACGTGCAAATGAAAATTCAGAACAACGGAATCAACGTCTCCGTGCTAATGCATTAAGACAACGTGAGGCACGTCAACGAACGACCAATGCACACAGAGAGCGTAACCAACGGCGAATGCAAGATAGTCGAGCATTGACACGGAGCATCTCTTAATCGTCTCGCATTTGAATATGACCCTGAAATAGACTATTCATCACATGTACTAATTATGATCGGCAGTATGGACAAAGAGTGTCAATATTGTCATGCTTTGAAGTACAAAGATGAAACAGCTGGTTTATGTTGCACATCTGGAAAAATTTCACTGCCACCATTAAAACCACCACCCGAACCTTTAAAATCACTATTAGCTGGAACCACATCTCAATCAAAATTGTTTTTTAAAAAAATTCGTAAATTCAATTCTTGCTTTCAAATGACATCATTTGGAGCAACAAAAATTGTTCATAATGAAGATGGACGTAATTTTGAATCTACATTCAAGATTCAAGGTGCAAGTTTACCACCAAATTGGTTCATTGCTTCCAATGCCTGATGCTGATCCAAAATTCTTACAAATTTATTTTATGGGTGATGAGGAGCAACAAACCCATATGCGCTGTGTATACAATCATATGGAGCAAATGGAGGAACGAGAAATTGTGGACATTTTGGAAACGTTTTTTCTAAACCATAACCAATTGTTACGATTGTTCAAGACTCTTTCTAACAGACTGGAATACGACAACTACGTCATTGTTATTAAAGCAGACAAAGTGCCCCATGGAGAGCACGCAGGCACATATAATGTTTCCAACTCTTAATGAAGTTGCAGTTGTTATGGCTGGTGATCCATGTGAACGTCGAGATATTCGCATACAACGCAGAGATAACACGATGCAAATAATTCAAGACAATCATCGTTCTTATGATTGCACTGCAATATCCATTGATATTTTGGGAAGGAGAAGATGGATATCATTTAAATATTAAACAACGGAATCCAACTACAGGTAAAACTTATAGATTATTATTATTTTATAGAATAGAATAGAAAATTCTTTATTTTACTGCAATACAATTTAGTACAAATAAATACACATTTACAACTCTACATGAATATGTATTTTACACCCTTAAACATGTACAACAATAAATAACTATATTATACTTAAAGATAATTTTTAATTGATTCTTAGAGATGCTATTATACATGTTAGACGCAAGAAACAACCGAAAAATCCCCCGCAAAAAAACCATTCCATAATAAAAACGGCATGACATAAATAAAAACTATCAACATATTTTACCATCAAGAAACTTTGACTTTATTACAAACAGTCCCTCGCAAAGGGCGCCCCAGTCACCCCAAACATCCAAAATACAATATACTTATATTTAAATTTAAATAATAGTTGTACATTGACTACATTATTTGAACAAACCATGATAAAAAACACTCAAGTTTTCCAACTTAAAAATTGGTTGCAAATGAATAATCACTATGTTTTCATAACTAAGCAAAATAAATAGGTTATCCCCTACGAAAATTCCTGTGGTGGGATCGCCAGCACGTTTAAAATTATTAAAGATTAAAAAACGGCATGACATAAATAAATAAGTATATTATTAAACTATCAAAATAACTAAACATGTAATATCTGTGCAATAGTAAGTTAAATTAAATATAATCAGAACCACATACAAAATAATATGTTGCGAACCTAAACTATTTGCAATTAAAACTGTTAATAAATGCAGTTGCAATAGTGTTCTATTGTACAATTTTCAAAACAATATCTAGATTTTCTGTAATAAAAAGCCACTTTCTTAAGTTAGACAAAAATTGATCTATATTAGAAAAAATTTCAAGTTGGTGGATGATTGTATTAAAAACTCGGAGTGCAATACTACTGTAAAAATTTTGATACGCTGCTGAATGTGATTTCGGAACATGCATTACTTGACATCGTCTTAAGTTATGGTTTGTACTACGAGTCATTACGGAGAAAGCTGTACTTCTTACAAAAAATTGTTTTAAACACTTTATAAATAAATAGATGCTTTAGTGGAAACAATTTCAAATCAAGAAAAATCGGCCAGGCATGCTCAAGCTTTCCCTTTCCTGCAATCACACGGACAAAGTGTTTTTGTAATATAATAATAGGATAAAGTGTCGATTGGTAGGCTCCGCCCCAGCAAGCAATTCCATACCCCAGCCTGGATCCAATGAGAGCGTGATACACATTGATCATAACCTTCCTTGGACATAATTGTCGAAGCAAATAAAACTTTCTTAAGCTACTGTACAGTTCCTTTTTCAATTTTAAAATATGTGACTTCCATGTTAGCTTACTGTCGATAATCAGTCCAAGGTATTTAATACTATTGTTTTGTTCTATAATCATGCAATTGCACTGTTGGTAGGTATTGTTAAAACAATTAAAATCATGGAATTTCAAAGGTGTTTCCAAATTGTACTCTGTCTTTAGACCAAAAATTAAAAAACTTTGTTTTTTTCTTCATCATCAAAATCATGTAATTTTTATCAAACCATAAACGTAATAGTTTTAAATCATTCTCCATTTCATTTTTCAAGGTGTTTAAACATTAATTTTAAAAATAAAAGCTGTGTCATCGGCAAAGGCAAACACGCGACCCCTGAAGCGCCCATTACACAAGTCATTGATGTAAATCAAAAATAAAACTGGAATATTCTTTTTTTTTAACCAATCATTTCTGTTTATCTTAAAAATGTTTTTTATTTCCAGGTGAAGAACTGATCAAGAAAGTTAGTGCGATGAACTTCTACGCATACCGGTTGATGATTCGTGCTAATGAAGAAAATCACATTCTCCGATGCAGACAGCTATTTCATCAGTATGTAGTCGATATGTATGTTAAAATCGAAAGTGAGAGGTTACGGTATATAAAATTTAATCAAGTAAAACTTCGTTCTGAGGAATACATTCATTTACGTGATGCTGTAATCGGTAACGTAGATGCAACGAATGATATAAACAACATCGGTACCGCATATATTCTTCCATCATCATACATTGGTAGTCCGCGTCATATGCAAGAATATATTCAAGACGCCATGACTTACGTACGTGCATACGGCCGACCAGATCTTTTTATCACATTTTACGTGTAATCCAAACTGGGATGAAATTAACATTTTACTGTTGTCAGGTCAAACAACAATGCATCGCCATGATATTACTGCACGTGTGTTCAAACAAAAATTAAAATCTTTGATGAATTTGATTACACATCACTCGGTATTTGGTGAAACACTATGTTGGCTTTACTCTGTTGAATGGCAAAAAAACGAGGTTTACCTCATGCGCATATTTTGATTTGGTTAGTGGATAAAGTATGCCCACAAGAAATTGACAAAATTATTTCAGCGGAGATTCCGGATCCGAATTTTGATAAAGAATTATTTAACATTGTTACTACTAATATGATCCATGGTCCATGTGGTACTCTAAATATGGTGTCACCATGTATGGATAATGGGAAATGTACAAAACGTTTTCCAAAACCATGTCAAACTGATACTACCACCAATATCGACGGTTATCCATCTTACCGTCGTAGAGACGTAGCCAATGGTGGTCAATCATATGAATTACGCCTGTCAAACGGTGTAAGAGTAGATATTTGATAATCGCTGGGTGGTTCCATATTCACCATTGCTGTGCAAAACCTATAAAGCACACATAAACGTTGAATTATGCAGTTCGGTGAAGTCTATCAAATACATATTGTAAGTACGTTCATAAGGGCAGTGATAAAGCTATATTTTTCTGTTCAAAATGTAAACGACAATGGATGAAATAACACGTTATCAATTGGGGAGATACATAAGTAGTAATGAAGCTATTTGGCGCATTTTTTCGTTCCCTATACATGAAAGGAATCCTGCTGTTATACATTTGGCTGTGCACCTTGAAAATGGACAGCGTGTTTATTTTACAGAACAGACTGCAATACAACAAGCTTTAACAGCTCCAAAAACAACTCTTACTGAATTTTTCAACCTTTGTAAACGACAAGATGTTGTTGGTCAATTCGCAAAGACGTTACTGTTATACTGATGTTCCTAAATTTTTTACATGGAATAAACAATCAAAACGTTGGGAACCACGGAAACGAGGCATTCCAGTCCCAGAGTTCACCAATATATTTATGACAAAATACTCTAGGCAGATTATATACAGTTCATCCTAAGCAACGCGAATGCTTTTTTCTGCGTTTGTTATTGGTTAATGTTCCTGGACCAACATCCTTTCAATATTTGCGAAAAGTAAATGGTATTTTATATGACACTTTCTTTGATGCATGTTGTGAGTTAAATTTATTGGAGGATGATAACCATTGGGACCTCACACTTGCAGATGCAGCACTGAGCTCATCTCCACAGCAAATTCGTCAATTATTTTCAATAATATTGACAACGTGTTTTCCAACTGAAGCATCTACTCTGTGGAACAAAATATAAAGACTCAATGAGTGAAGATATTTTGCATCGTATTAGAGCTACTAATCAAAATCCCAACATTGAATTCTCAGAAGAAATATATAACAAGGCATTAATAATGATTGAAGATATTTGTACTCTCATTTCGAACATGCCGCTCATCCATTTCAACATGCCAGCATCGAACCGCCCAGCAGCAGATATCATCAACAGCGATGTTCAACGTGAACACCAATTCGATATGACTTATTTGGCTACTTTTGTTGCTAATAATGAACGATTGCTTACTGTTGAGCAACGAAATGTGTATGATCGAATAAACGTATCATTTTGCAGCACAACAAGATGGATTCTTTTTTTTGGATGCACCAGGTGGCACTGGCAAAACATTTCTCATCTCACTGATACTTGCGCGCATTCGATCACAAAATCATATTGCATTGGCAATTGCTTCATCAGGCATTGCAGCCACCTTACTTGATGGTGGACGGACTGCGCATTCAGCACTTAAATTACCTTTAAATATTCATACAAATCCCGAAGCAATGTGTAACATAAATAAGCATTCAGGCATGGCAAAAGTTTTGAAAAAGTGCAAAATTATTATCTGGGACGAATGTACAATGGCCCACAAGCATTCGCTTGAAAGCTCTCGACAGATCCCTAAAAGATATCAAAGATGATACTAGGCTTTTTGGTGGTACTCTACTTCTGCTGTCTGGTGATTTCAGACAAAACATTACCCGTCATTCCACGTGCGACATATGTGGACGAATATAAATGCATGTTTGAAAGAATCTTATCTATGGCGAAGTGTCAGCAAATTATGCCTTACTCTTAATATGCGCGTTCAACTTCACAATGATCCATTAGCGTCAGAATTCTCTAAAATATTGTTAGACATTGGCAATGGTAAAGTTCAATTTTATGAAAATACACAATATATAAGACTCCCAGAGAATTTTTGCAACATGGTGGCTACCAAAGATGACTTAGTAAAATGTGTATTTCCAGATTTGCAACATAATTATACCAATCATGCATGGCTATGTGAGCGAGCTATTTTAGCCGCAAAAAATTTAGATGTTGATGAAATCAATTTTAAAATACAACAATCTTTGCCTGGTAATGAAATTACATTCAAATCAATTGACACCGTTGTTGATCCTGATGAAGCTGTCAACTATCCTGTAGAGTTTTTAAATTCACTGGATTTACCTGGAATGCCACCACATAATTTGCGATTGAAGATTGGTTCACCAATAATTTTGCTTCGGAATTTGAATGCTCCGAAATTGTGTAATGGAACGAGACTGGTCATAAAAAAAATCATGGCCAACATTCTTGAAGCCAGTATTTTAAGCGGAAGATTTCAAGGTGAAGTTGTACTTCTACCACGGATCCCAATAATTCCTTCAGATTCGCCTATACCATTCAAACGTTTGCAATTTCCAATCCGCTTGGCATTTGCTATGACTATTAATAAGTCACAAGGTCAAACAATGACAGTTTGTGGCTTAGATTTAGAAAATCCATGCTTTTCTCACGGCCAGTTATATGTTGCGTGTTCCAGGGTCGGAAAACCGTCTAATTTGTTTGTGTATACTCCTGAAGGCTTAACAAAAAATATTGTACATACAATGGCATTAAGATAAATTAAGTTGTAAATTGAAAAAATATACCTGTTATAAAATAGTTTGTTTCAACTTTTTTACCTTCAGTTTAAATAAGTTTAAGTTTTCATTTAAAACATCCTCTACATTTCACTTCACTCATGTTATACTCACACACTATCAGTTGGTGGAAGTGTGATTAAATGTACATGTAATGACGTTAGATATAGTAATAACTTTTAATATAAATTTTTTATGAAAACAGCCCAGATTGTGTCAGATTAATCAAAGTTTAAAATTTTCGAATTAAAGACGTGTGCACAGGACAACGTCTGTCGGGCCTGCTAGTATATATATATATATATATATATATATATATATTATATATATATATATATATATATATATATAAATAAACGTTGAATCACAAAAATTACTTGCTCCGCCGGGAGTCGAACCCGGATCTCTCACTTGCCGGGTGAATGTGCTACCATTACACCACAGAGCGCTTACTTTTTTCCGATTCCATTATTTTGTATTTGGCTGTATCTGTCACATATGCGTTTTAAATAAGCAAACTAACATATGATCGGAAGACCAAAACACCTGTCAAAACGACTTTTATTTACGTTAAATTGTATAAAATGGCAATAGCCTTATTTAAATTTAAATAAACATTGAATCACAAAAAGTACTTGCTCCGCCGGAGTCGAACCCGGATCTCTCACTTGCCGGGTGAATGTGCTACCATTACACCACAGAGCGCTTACTTTTTCCGATTCAATTATTTTGTATTTGGCCGTATCTGTCACATATGCGTTTAAATAAGCAAACTAACATCATGTTTAAATGTCAACATTTAAAGGAATAAAAAGCCTATACTTTCATAAGACTAACACATGTTTTAAACTAAAGAACTATTCTCTGCAGTTTAAAAAAAGGGTTTTTAAAATTTCTATTTCTTCCTAGAATTTTGATACACCTATTTCCTAGCAATACTATTATAAACATTTACAAATATGACGAGTTGCCTAATCGTTTGATTATTATCCATGCCGATAGCACATTCAGTATGTACTTATCCCATTCTGACATACAACCCGGTCATTAACAACAATATTAAGCCCTAGATATGAAGTATTACGTGCCTACCATGAGAAATGGCTATCACCATTTGTCATCAGTAAGCATCCAGTAAAGCAAACCGAAGAAGCTGTTTAGAAACTTTTTTTTACCTAAGAGCAACCTAATACATCCATTATTTCAGCCTTTTTATAGTAAAAATCAAATAGAACAACTATTTAAAATACTTTCATTTCGTCTTCTCTTTTTTCAACACTTAATTTAACTATAACAGTGACGAAAAAATCTAATTCAATTTAAGTTTCAAAAAGTAGAAAGAGTTATTAATACCAAGTGTATTTACAAATCAAATTTAAGCATCTCAATAAACTTACACTTGAATAACATTCCAAAATACTAAAAATACAATCATATAACATTATCAATAATTAACCACAGTAAAATTGAAATTTACTGCTTGAGGAACCCATTCGTGGATTGCAAAAATCAGCGAGTATCTATGTATCAAAAATGCTATCTTAGGATTAATAATGTAAGTTAAATGGAAGCCATTTACATCCATTACGTGTAAACCCAAGGTCTATCATTATTTAATTAAAAAAGCATTTTATTATAACATTTTGTATAATACAAAACTAATAAGCTAATGTCAAGCTTTGTATTTATACCATCATTCAGTTGTGCTGGCAGAATGACAGAGACTTTTCTCATTAGGGCAATTATACACACTAAGAATTAGCGGAAGTCTCTTGTAATAAGCCCACCGGAATGTGTGGACCTGGTCTCCAATAACACTGTTGATTTAATAAAGCTTGAATTTCCAGATATTGTAATTTCAGTTACTCGACATCAAAATAATTCTTGTCTCGCAGCTCAAATTTCTAACGCGAATGGAACGATTTTCTAATTATTTAAATTTAACAAAGTATTAAAATTGATGTAAAAACTGAATTACAATTTTATTATAGTGACAAACCTTGGGCTTAGGATCGTATTTCTTACATATTGTGTTGTAGTTCGGTTTAGTACTTATTATGAGAATATATAAGAGACCGTATCTACCAGGACATCTTTTAAATTATTTTATATATAAGTTATAAATACGAAGTATTTTATTACCCTTCATCAGGGGCTTCTACGTGATAAATAACCATGTATCTCAGAATAAATACTTGCACTGTCAAGACATAAATTGACATTTATATGTTATAACAAACTGTAAAAATTATATTTCTTTAATTGCAACACATTAACAATTTTATTTCATATATCTCTTTTTTACTTCATATTAGACAAAGCACAGTTTTAAAATCATATATCTCAATAAATTATATGCAAAAATGTAAGTTTCTCCGATTGCATCTTGTGTATGTATGATAATACATATATTCCATATGGATTAATGTTGATAAAACAGGATTATTATATGACAAATTAAACGTTATTCTATAGGAAGCAATAATAAATCTCACAGGTTCCACCACGAGGACAATGGTTTCGGGTGATGAAATCAAAACATCACAAGACAATCTTTGCATGTTTGGTCACAATTCGTCAACGTTTTGCAGCCATACGTTTATTCGAACGAGAAATATATTCAACTTTAAACTAGATTCTCAGTTACTAAGAAAGAGGGGATTTCATTCTTAAAAATCATTTATATTACTGCATTTGATTAAATCCCATACAAAAAGTGTATTCATATAACATGACATTTTTTAAATTGTAACTGAATTTTACAGATGAATAAAAACATTTGCTATTACCAGATTAAAAGAGTATGAATTATTTTAGTTATTATTCTTGACTTTTAAAAGATGTTTAAAAAAAAGGACAATTACTATCTGCTTATTAAAAGGGGACCTGTCAGTGCCTATCTCGCCCATGTTAAATTACACATATTGTGGTACACTTTTCTCAGCAACTAATGCATACAACCTCATGAAATTTTAACCTGATGTCGTATAGTTCTTTAAAAATAATAATAAGGAATATAAATAGTTTTGGTAGCATGGGTTTTTTTTAATGTCATGTATTTTATATCAAATAAATAAATCAATACAATTAAATTGAAAACTCTTATAAAAACTTCATATTTTATTCAAATATTCTAGAAAAAGCTTATTATTGTTGCTAATAATACTATAAAATAACTTGTGAAAGTTTCATAAAAAACCAATAAATACTTTAGGAAATATTGGTACCTAAGTAATAAAATACACAACTTTCGGAAATTCAAAAATAAAAAAAAATTATTGATTATAACTCACAATAATCGCACTTATATCCACTAATGAGCACCATATCCATAGTCTGGATCATCGGATACTTGTTCATTGTCTTGAAGTCTTCTTTTTACATTTAGTCTTGCCGCACGAGCCCTTTTTTCAATTTCTTTCATAGCCTGTTCAGCTTCGTAGACCCGTTTCAAAAATCTTGACGTTTTAGTCCCACAATACAGTTTGCACCAGATTTTTCCACATACCTTTTCCATAACTTTTTGCCTTTCCTAAAACTCCCTCATTATAACATATAACAGCATCATACACTCCATTTTTCAATGTTTCTAATCCAACAAAATTATTTTTTGAAACTCGCGTCCAAATCATATTATTGAATGGTTCATTCATGATTTTGTGTTTTTCCCATGGACACATTTTTTTTTAAGCAAGGTAGGATTAGCTAAGTCTTGATAGATGGGCTTGATTACTTCCATGATTGTAGATGTATATTGTTCTTTTTCATTTTTTTATTTGGTTGTGGTTCAACATTCAATTCTTTACTTCGATTATACTTACTTACACCACGAAGTTATGGTGTGGCCTGCTGGGCATAGGCCGTGCTGAGGTTTGTCTGCAGTAGACAACTTATGAAAAAAAGTAGCCCATACTGCTTGTTTCATCTTATCTACATCATCACAGTTCTGTCTAATGGCTGTTCCATAATAAGTTTGTAGCTCTGTTATTATATTATCAGTCAACCTTCCTTTTCCAGATAAAGGCTTGCCATCGGGTAATGTTACACCCTTGTACTTTTCCTTCAGTCTTCGGAGCCTACCACCCATACGTTTCTGGATATGTCCAATACATTCAAGTTTCTGTATTGTAATATCAGGTCCATACGGTTTACTATTGTTTACAACCTCAAAGGCTTTACTGTCTCCGTCGCCTAAGTAATTCACATAACGTGTAGGAATATTACCTTTGTCAGAGCGCTCATATATTTTGACAACACCATTTATTTCCATCCCTCCACTGGTTCCTCTATAATTAGCAAGACATCCTTCATGGCTAAGAACTTGCTTACCCTTACAAATATTGCAATACTTAGACATACACTCAACATCAAGTACCTTACTCGTATCTACACTTGTCACGGTGACCACACCATTCAATGATGAGTGACCTCTCTTCTGCCAGGTTCCGTCGAATATTACGCTAAGATCACTGTTATCGTCATTTTCATTTACAGCTTCTCTTTTTGCAATTTGCATGCTTTCTTTAGCTACTTCAGAAATACATTTACTCAGTTCTTTATTGTAACTATCAAATCTCAAGGGGGGTTGGGGTAAGTTCATTACCGAACAAAATGTCTGTGCCGCTGAACGTTCCTTTGCCGATACTTCTCATCGCATACACTAAACCTAATGTTGTTTTCAAAACAACCACTTTCAGTTTTTTCAGAAGTCATAAAATCTACATTAGCATCACAGTTATTGCATATGAGTGATAATCTAGACACTATTCCTTTCCGTTTTTCTGGATATTCAAACAGTTCTAATGAAAGTTCAGAGAAACACTGATTACAAACCGCAAATTTTTGACAGTTGTTTGTTTAGTATTGAAATATTTACTAAAACATTACCATCCTTGAAATTATGTCCATAATACTCAGGCTCTTCTGCACATAGTTTTATATTCTTGAGCTTCTTTGGCTGAAGAACTTGGTATACTAGGCCTACCTTCATTGACAGGCATAGGCCTATTGCTATGAAAAGATTCACTGCTAGTAGAGCTACTTACATTATTTGAAGAAGAACAACTATTTACACTATTATTTACAAACACTACTACTATTTGTTTTAGTTTTTGAAATATTACGCCTTTTTCCAAACTTTTTTAGTCTAGCCATCTCTCAAAAACACTAAGACAATAAAACAGTAAATATTATTCAAAACAACAATTTGACTTACAATTTTGAGGTTATGTTTGCTAACTGGATTGGTAAGCTGAAATAAAAACAGCTGATTGCAATGATCCAAAAAATGCTTTATGTAGATTTTCATCCATAACACTGTATACTATATGAAGTGGCCAACATATGTAATTTTCGGCTTCGTGTACTCTTAGTAATAAAACTAAATTTTTAATGTGAATAAGTGCACAGAATAACATGTTTTTTGGTATCAATGTATTCAGGAAGAGCTACTGAATTAAAATAAGCAAAAAAAAAATTTTTTGTTTTAATTTGTTATTTCACTGACAGGTCCCCTTAAGACAAAAAGAAACTTTTTGGTATGGATTGATGAATAATAGTAATAAGTTCTATCTGTTGACCAGGAAGCCTGAAGAAATGTCTATGTACAACTTAAGTAAAATTGGTCAAGCAGTTTCTATGTGATTGTATAAAAAAACACACACAAATACACCATTAGATTTTGATAAAATGTAAATTATTTAACGAACGACTTACTACATTGTTACGAAGAACGAGTTTACTTTGAATCATATTACATTCAGCATGGATTTCGTCATAGGAAGTTCATATTACGTACAGTGTTTTACAATATTACATGTTATTCAAAGTAATCCTTGGAAGAGTTGTCCTGTAATGACTCTTTAAACGTCACTATATACATTTTAAAGGTCACAATAATATTATGATATTTCGTAAAAAAGTATCGTATGAAGGTAATATTTAAAATGTGTAATGTGTTTGAAATTTAAAAAATACATTGTATATAATTTTAAATTTCTAACTTATTGGTGAAATTATTAGTGTTTCCATAAATAGTCCTTTAACAAATTATAAGACAATTATCAATTGAGGTTTTAAAAATTAAGGCAAAAGAATGTATTGAAAGTGAAATATCTCAAAAACTGAAGATTTTATGGACAAATTAAAAGCAAAATATGGATTATCCTTAGATAGGGATTCTAATATAAAGCTCATTTTGCTACGAAAGGTAACAACGGTTCAAAATAAGTCATATTTGTTGATCTTATTTTTTAACGGAACAATTTTGAACCGTAATTCTCAACATGTATAATTGAACTTTGCATTTAGAATGGAAGAGCAGAAATTTGACGCTTTTTTTTAACGGGAGTAAATTTTGAACACCCATATAGTATGTTTCTTGGTCTATTAGGGCAATAAGATATATTTAAATGTCGCAACGTTAGTACACTAGACTGGAACCGAGTTTTTTCCTCAAAACGGTAATCTAGTCTTTTAGGCCATTGCTACATAAAATATATTTTTCATACGGCAGCAAGGCAAAACTCTGCCTATGAGACCATAAATATCTTAGACCGGAACTAAATCACACAATTTGAAATATTTTGAGTGAAGTAATGTTTCCGAGACCTCTATATGTATATTTTTTTATTGGGCTATCCAAACCAGAAATATAAGTTATTACTCACATTTATCCTAAAAATATAAACCAATAAATATTTTCTTCAACTTTAGAACTTAATAACCAAGGACAACGAAAAAACAATTAATTACCTGATTTCTACTTCTATTTTAAACCATATGGCTCTACCATTTTACATAATAAAGTCTTTTACTAAATAGGTTACGCCCTTCGGTTTTTTGTAATAGCTTGCGAAGCCGCAGATGACTGTTTTTTTTGCGATAGTACTGTCGTTTAAGAGTACAAGGGAAGGGTATCCAGACTATAATTAGTGAAACTAAATAATGACCAACAACTGTTTCGGCGTGACCGCTCACGACAATCCCATGTTACATCCATTTACTGTTTTACTTCTCTCAAAGCAAATCAGTTTAATAAATGCTTCAAATGACGAATTGATTGATAAATACCTTCACTAATAACCTATCAATATTAGTAATGCATTTTCCATATTAATTTACATATTACAACATGTATCTAAACGATTTTAGATTCTTTTTATAACTTAATAGATTGAGTTGTAGGTATAGTAAAATGTAGGGAGTGCAAAATATTCAACTTTTGAAATAAATAAATATCAAAGATTTTTTTTATTTGAGATAGGAATGATTAGGGTTTAAGACCATATGGCAATTTAATTACATGTTTGATTATATTATTTCACATATTAGTTTGTTTATGGGACTTTTATTTTTATTAATGTACGTCTGTCTGTCAGTAAACATATTTTATTACATTTATTTGGTCTAATTGTATAAATAAAAAAATCTCAAGCTTCTTTAAATTTGATTTTTTTGCTCAAAAAGTGTACGCTTTACAAAAAGAAAGATGTCCGAAATGGCTACTATCAAAAATAAAGTCATAAACTCCAAATATTTAACATTGATCTTATGAAAAAAAACACTCAAGGTCATTTTTTTTTTCATCTTTTAATCATTCAGGAGCTACCAATCACCTAACAGAGTAGGAATTTCACTATTCACACATCATAAACAACTGAAAGGAGATATATAATAAAATTGCAAAAACCGCTCATTGCAATAGTTTATTCAATAAGTGGTGATTGAAAAATTCATTCACATACATTAAATAAAAGTATTTACTAAAACTGACTGCAATTTTAACAAACATTTTTTCAAAAGCCAGCTGTAATTAAAACTTGAAAACTAAAGCTGGGCAGCTTTGCAGGACAAAAGCATAATCTCTAGGCGAGGTAAAACACCAGAATGACACCACAGTATGATCTTGTACCCAGGTGGGAGAGAGGCAATTGTTTACAGTGGAGATTACCGTATTCTGGTCTCATCTTGTGCCCTGTCAACTACCTTTGTAAGTAAAACCTTCGGTTTTATAGCTCCTTGAGTATTTTTAGAGCAATAACTCCTAAAGCTACCATGAAAAAGCGTGGAAGTCTTAAAACGGCTGTGTTTCTACTTATGTGTCTAATATATGGTATTATAAAGAGATAGTCGTACCATTTTAATAATATCATTGCTTTTCTCTTATTAAGGTTTCTTGATCCATTTAATAGAATTATAACAGACTGCCAAAGCAAAAAGGATTTATTCAATGTTTTAAATATATTTATCAATGTTAAGTGAAAAATCGCAATATTAATACGTTTCAAGATATTCAAGCTGTTCTCTTCCTCATGTGAATAACCAATCTATTACGTTGAAACTAGAAACTAAGC
This sequence comes from Homalodisca vitripennis, assembly GCF_021130785.1. Lineage (NCBI taxonomy): Eukaryota > Metazoa > Arthropoda > Insecta > Hemiptera > Cicadellidae > Homalodisca > Homalodisca vitripennis. The sequence goes on from NW_025777961.1 coordinate 58,523, forward strand.
CACTTTGGTTCTCAATACTCCACTACTAATAGTGGAAACTTAAATAAAGTAGTATTTCAAACAAGCTATTTTAGAGTCACAATATGGTATTTCGTCAAAAAAAATCAATACTAATAGGGCCGTCTCTATTTTATGATTTCTTATTGTTTTGTTTTCTTCAGGTAAGTTTTTACTATTTGACCAGTTGTGACCTGTATTTTTTTATTTTAGTTAATTATAACAATGTTAGATTTACCAAGTGCATGTTTTGTGTGTATGAAATTTTAACACAACAACGTTTCGCTAATTATGGCTTCTACCTGTCACAACGCATTGGTCTAATTTTTTAAATTTTAAACTAGTAACAAGTAGCCTATTTTTGTTATGTTAATTACGCATATAAATAAGAGATCAGACTTTAGATATCATAATTTACAGTAGTAGTGATTCTTTTTTCACTGAACGATAAAAAATGGTCCAAAAGTCCCGGTACCTTGAAAAAACCGGCTATCATGAAAAATAACTATAAAAAGTTAGTTTAACGCATTGTTTAACACTACTTCTTACAAAAATATATAGTATAGACTCATTAAAACAACTAATACTCGTTATAAACCAATGTTCTAAGAACTCGTATTGGGAGGAACTCTAAAAACATTATCCTGCAGATTTATTTAGGCTATCTATGGACAGCTGACCACAGTTGAAGTTTAAACTATTATTTATGGTGAGCAAATTATGATGATTATATATACATTTCTATGATTTAGATTTTTAAGAGGTCTTGTCAAACTATAACATGCCAATCTCAGTTTTTCAGCCTTATACTTATAGTATCAAACGCTTTCTGTCAGAACAAGATCGAGTTCATTACATGACACAGTGTTTTTGCTCGTGACATCATACTCAGATTATATACATATTTAACATTTTTTTAAATACAAAGACCTCCTGAGAAACTTATATTGTACTTATACTATAGATAATATGAACTAATATTAATATGTACTGGAATTTGTAAGTTTCCTTTTATTTGATAGGCGGGAGTTCCTTGTGTTTCTTTTAAAATTAAAATAGTAGATTGGTAAAAATTTTTACATTCAGGAGATTAATCAAGCAACTACACTTCTCATCTTAATGGTTGAAAATGTCTAATCCGAGAATATCAACAGCTACTTTTGGGAGCCATAACACAGAAACTTCTGCATCCAATTTTCTGCTAATGAACACTAAAACATTTTCTAAGCACAGATTGCATTAATACTGTTGATGAAGTCGCTTGGGTACATCATGTTAACTCTGTTTATGAGATCAGTATATTTGGGACAGCTACTTGGGTATAACGTTTTTTTGTCTTTACAAGCTTTAAACATTATGCAAACTTTAAACACTGCTTGTTTAATTTTTATATGAACATATCCAACCATGCAAATCAGTGCCACACAATCGATTTGTGTCAAGAAGTGGTTGAAACATTTGCCACTAACATCCTTAAACTCATCGTAATCATCACACAATCGAATGTCAGTACATTCTTCTTCGACATAAATGCTTCCTGATGAAAGGATTACGTCCTTTTAAAGGATATTGTTCCTTTTGTACACAATGATAATTTAATGGAACATAACATTTTTAAATTTTCGTACTCTAAAGTTTTCTTGAGTGTCACTCAGATTTATTGCAAATATTATATCAACTAATTATGATCCATAATGGCAGTTGTTACAAAATATAAATTTAAGAAATAAATTTTATTTATATTCTCTAAATAAGTTGAAACTCGAAAGACAATTTTTTTAGTCAGTTGGTAAATTATTTTCTTAGATATTTAAAGTCTAAAATAGTGTCTTTAAAAATCTCTTTGGTTTTAGCTCTTTATCATTTTCTTAAATTTTTACATTTAATATGCTTCTCTTTGTAATTTGTGTTTTTTTTCAAGGGTTTTGCGGTTGAAAATTAGCTGATTTTGAAATTACATACCATATAGTATGATCCAAACGTTTTACAAGGTCTCTTTTAATTGTAAGCACTGAACCGTATGTTCACGTTAATGTATCCTCTTTAAACAATGAAACACTTTTTCTAAATGTTTGATGCACAAACCGGTGTTTTTATATGGCTCATATTCTTGCCTATGAGTTTTAGATAAACCAATTGAGTTTTCTACGCGTTAGAGAACACAGAAATATATGATACTCAATATATAATATATGGAGTACAATATAAGACTCGAACTCGTGTAATTGCTCTTGCAACACGTTACGCAGGATATTACACGAGGCATACCGAGTAACCTAAATGACTTACACATACATGAAACATAAAAAACACGCTATACACGTTTCCATAGTGACTTCTAGCAACACTTGGTGAGAACTAACATAATACTCTATCAAATGGACTTTTAACATTTATTACATTTGCATGGAAGACAAAAGACTAATTTAATAAAATTTGAGTTCTGTTAGTTAAAAATCTAAGAAAGAAACAGTCAAATACGAAATAATTGTACTATAAAAGTATGGGTTCTTTGATGTAGAGAGAGGTAAAATGTTTGTCCGGAAAATAAGAAACCCGGGTTCGAGTCCCGTTTTGATTGAAATTAAATTACGCACTTGTCATTACTACTATAGCGAATACATAACATACATATATATATATATATATATATATATATATATATATATATGTGTGTGTGTGTGTGTGTGTGTGTGTGGTGTGTGTGTGTGTGTGTGTGTGTGTGTGTGTGTGTGTGTGTGTGTGTGTGTGTGTGTGTGTGTGTGTGTGTGTGTGTGTGTGTGTGTGTGTGTGTGTGTGTCAGAAAGAATGTTGAGGACGTGCTTCATAAAATGTTTTATATGATTGTGCTAGCTTTAAATGTTCAAATAACCATTGAACACCATTGGTATTGGTTCGGATGTCACCTTTAAGCCGTTGGTCTGCAGGTTATTTATAAGAGAGTATTATGATGGTTTAAATCCAGGCAATTTTGATGTGTTTTAGTTAAAGACTCATATTCATAACTCAAACACGAATCACTAATCACTACTTAATTTCATCTAAAGTTTAAGGATCAATCGGTAGAAGACTTGCATGGTTGATATCACCAAGGTGGACGGGCCAAGGCTGCAATTATCTATTAGGAAGCCAGTACTAGTAATCTTTAGTGCTATAGTTGAAAAGGCCAAGCACGCAAGCTTATATTACACCACAAGCCGCGGTTAGTGTCTTTGTGAAATATTTTTGAAAATCACTTGTCACATATATTATATAGGAGAATCTCCTTAATTGTTTTATAATTAACGCTGAGTGCGCTGTTTATATATATAAAGTAGGAATAAATAAATACTATTTTATAAGTATTTCTATGATTTTTACTTTGCAAACTGATATGTATATGAGCTTAATGTACATTAGTACTAAAATTCTTTGAAAATATTATGCAGACACAGGAATATAATATTTGAATGAAATTAAGTATAAAGATCTATTGTTACAAAAAAATT
>NW_025777962.1:0-83200 GCF_021130785.1 Homalodisca vitripennis
TTTACGGTGATTAGGTTTTATTACTACACAAATAGGCGTAAATTTTCTGTATTTTAATTATGTTAATTGTGGAAAAACTCTCAATATATATATATATTATATATATATACTAGCAGACCCGACAGACGTTTGTCCTGTACACGTTATAAGAATTTAATTATAGTTAATTAAAATTACAGTATAGTATCGGGAACTGGCCAACAGAATTTAATGTATCTAAAATACTAAATAAGTATTGCGTATAGGGCTGAAGTATAATAAGTGGCCACCATCACAATCGAATTATAGATATTTCTGAATAGCCTATCTAAACTACTAAAATGACAAACTGAATTAGATTATAGTTATTTAAAGGGCTGAATTAATAATAAGCGGCCAACATCGCAATCAAATTATTGATATTTTCTAATTAGCCTATCTAAACTACCGAATTTTATTATCTTTTATATTTCTTGTGGTGCGTGTGTATGGAGCTGAACTCCTCCTAATTGGGTGGACCATCTTGGAATGTTTTACATTGTATCCAGCAGAATGCGCTACGATCACAGTTTCAAATGTTTTCTATTTTAATTCCAGGTTTTCCTGACAGTTTGTGCTGCTATCAAATATGTGTGTTGCTTTGTAACATTGTGTAATTATTGTGCGAGTGCTAATTGTAATAATACATTAATAGAGATTGAAAGATGTTTGAAGTACATAAAAAAACTTATAGTCATTCATTGAAGTTATTGAACTAATTTTGAAAATTTATTGAACGAAGTGAGTATATTCGTCGCATAACCTAAGTAGCATACAAATCAAAAGGTTGTATTTCTATGTGTGAATAAACTATTTGTTAACAGTTTGGTCACATAAGTTCAAATTAAGTAGCAATATAAATCACATGATTGAATAACTATTCGTCCCTCTTCCACGAAGACGTGGCACATTTTTCTGTAAAAAATAAAATTCTGTATAATAGTACACAATGAATATGAGTAACTTATTCAATATGTAATTTTAATTAAGTAACTTCTAGATAAAAAATGTATAACAACATAGACTACAGTATCTAAAATACTAAAAAAAGTATTACATATAGGTCTGAAGTACAATACGTGGCCACCATCACAATCAAATTATTGATATTTCTGATTAATCTATACTAAACTACCGAATTACATTATAATTATTTAAAATTACAGTATAGTATCGGAACTGGCCAACAGAATTTAATTTATCTAATAAAACTAAATAAGTATTCCCTATAGGTCTGAAGTACAATAAGTGGCCATCACACATCGAATTATTGATATATCTGGAAATAGCCTATCTAAAGTACTAAAATGACGATCCAAATTAGATTATAGTTATTTAAAGGGAGAAGTATAATAAGCGGCCACCATCTCAATCGAATTGATATTTCTGAATAGCCTATCTAAACTACTTAAAATGATGATCCGAATTAGATTATATTTATTTAAAGGCTGAAGTATATATATATATCTAATATACTAAAATAAGTATTCCCTATAGGTCTGAAGTACAATTAAGTGGCCACCATCACATTCAAATTATTGATATATCTGAATAGCCTATCTAAACTACTAAAATGACGATCCAAATTATAGTTATTTAAAGGCTTAAGTATATATATATATATAATATATATATATATATATATATATATATATATATATATATATATTATATATATATATATATATATATATATAAAATATACTAAATAAGTATTCCCTATAGGTCTGAAGTACAATAAGCAGCCACCATCTCAATCGAATTATTGATATTTCTGATTAGCCTATCTAAACTACTGAAATTTCATTATAGATATTTAAAATTACAGTATAGTATCAGAACTGGCCAACAGAATTTTAATTTAAAACCAATTCCTACATTATTAACAATAGTTATTGACACATGTGATTCTCTATTAATTTAATATTACAATTAGCACTCACACAATAATTACACGATGATACAAAACAACACACAAATTTGATAGCAGCACAAAACTGTCGGGAAAAACCTGGAATTAAAATAGAAAAACATTTGAAACTGCGATTGCAGCGCATTCTGCTGGATCCAATTTAAAACATACCAAGATAAAAAACAATTTATTTATAAACCAAAAATTAACTGATCAATCACACTGCACACTTAATATTTACCAATTTCAGTTAAAAGTGTATTTTACTAAAACTTCCAATTTTATATCTGGATAACCTCTATTGATATTCCTGATTAGCCTAATCTAAACTACCGAATTTTCATTATAGTTATTTAAAATTACAGTATAGTATCAGAACTGGCCAACAGAATTTAATTTTAAAACCAATTCCTACACTAATAACAATAGTTATTCACACATGTGATTTGTATGCTACTTAATTTGAACTTATCTGACCAATTTTGACTGCAGATTAAAAATGTAAATTACAACAAATTATTTGAAATCCATTAGTTTAAAACTTGATTATCTAAAATGTCAACAATAGTTATTCACACATAGAAAACACAACCTTTTTGATTTGTATGCTACTTAGGTTATTTGAGGTAATGCGACCAATAATCTCTATTAATGTACTATTACAAATTTTAGCACTCACACAATAATTACACAATGTTTTATTTTTTATTTTCTTCCTTTTGCCTGTTGGCTAGCCTTTATAAACTTATAAAGCGGCCACGTAGTACACTTTTTATAACTTTATTCTATTATATTTTAATGTTATTTTGCCGTATTTACTTTTGAAACATGAACATTACAAAACAACACACACACATTGATAGCAGCACAAACTGTCGGGAAAACCTGGAATTAAAATAGAAAAACATTTGAAACTCCGATCGTAGCGCATTCTTCCAAGATCAACAATGCTTAATAATTTACTAAGAATTTCACTTAAAAGCTAAAACTTCCAATTTTATATCTGGATAATCTCTATCCTCCAAAGTGAGTACAGAATATATTGAAATAAGAAGTGGTGTTATTTTTATTATGTTTATGCTTACTCTATGCTTTCAAGACTATAATTGATTAAACGTATGGCTGTGTTGTAATATTATAATGTTTACATAGAACAAACTGGTGAAAATTTAACTTTGCAATCTGCATTAGACTACTGATCAAGCACTTCATAATAACGTAATCTAAATGTAAACAAATGTTTCTGCCTCTTTGGTGAACTTCAGCTGAAAATATTTCACAGCTGTTAAGTATCAGTTCACTTTGTATTACGTATCGTAGCACAGGTCTGGTCGGATCCAATATAAAAACACTCCAACATCAACAATTTATAATTAAAAATTTAATTAAATTTGACCGAATAAATAACTATAATTAAATTTCATTAGTTTTTGTGGTAGGCTATTCAGAAATATCAATAATTCTATTGTGATGGTGGCTGCTTATTATACTTCAGCCTTTAAATAACTATAATCCAATTCGGATAGTAGTTTGGATAGGCTATTCAGAAATATCAATAATTCGATTGTGATGGAGGCCACTTATTATACTTCAGCCCTATTGGAAAACCATCTTATTTGTTTATGTACACTCCTGAAGGATTAACAAAAAATATTGTACATTCAATAGCATTACGATAAATTAAGTTGTAAATAAAAAAAATATACTTGTTATAAAAATTAGTAATTTTAAAATTACAGTATAATGTCGGAACTGGCCAACAGAATTTAATTTTAAAAACCAATTCCTACACTATTAACAATAAGTAGTTATTCACACATGGTGATTTTGTATGCTACTTAATTTGAACTTATGTGACCAATTCTGACTGCAGATTAAAAAATGATAAATTACAACAAAATTATTTTAAATCCAATTAGTTTAAAACTTGATTATCTAAACCAATATTCACACATAGAAACACAACCTTTTGATTTATATATATATATATAAGCTTTGGAAGTGGAAATTGTGTCACGCGATAATATTCTTATAACACACAACGGTGAAAACGGATATTAGGTTACGAATAGTTGATCAGAAAAAATTGTTAATAAACCTTTGTCTTCAGGTCTTTTAACTTAATAGTTTAAATTTTGCGTATGTTACATCTAAAAACACATTACCTTAAAACTGTACATTAAATGATATTTAATTAATGTATTGTATATTACTAATTTCGTGAAAATAAGAATGATTAATTAAATAATAATAATTAATAAATATAAATAAATAATTAAACGTATCTCTTGGCGTCGGTTGTAAAAAGATAAGCAGGAAAGCTTTCATCAACAAGTTAAAATAATCCAGATGTAATAAAAAAATAGTTACGTTTTAATACACCAACAATTTTAACAAAGTTTCTAAGTGCTACTTTATCATTAATCAAAATAAACCGATCTTAAGCTGACTAAACAGGTTGCTTTCTTCACAAAGTTACAGTGCTCATGTTACATTGAGTGTAGCCTTTTATGGATATGATAAAAAATTAATTACATCTTTTACAAAACAATAATGATGGATTTATTTCACTGTTTTAAAAACCTTTTCGTTTCAAGAATAAACGTTTTTCAAATAAATGTAAGTTTTAAAATTGATAGGCATTTTATTTTAGAAGAAGGACTTCATTGATTGGGAGAGTATTAAATACTTTGTTTTACTCACATTGTTTCTATATACAAAGAGTTACTAAGTGTATAATATTATATATATATATATATATATATATATATATATATATATATATATATATATAAACTTTATGTATACTTTTTCGTTTCTGTGGAGATACAAACGTGTTAAAAAGGCAATATTAATATTATTAAGGGTGTATTATTAGGCAATAACATTTTGTATATACCTTGTATTTTGTGGCAGTTTTTTATTGGGTGGGTAAAATAGGGATTCATTGTTTTTTCTTTATCAAGCTATACAATGTCTAACACTCAGAGAACTTTGCTTATATTCAAATGAAAAAAACTTATAAATTTATAAAATCTCCAGATCTTTTGAGCCTTGACATAATTGTGCGGACAGATAGACTGATCGACATACAAAAAAACTGAATTAGATCTTTTTCTTGTCCCTACAATTCGCCAATGCTATTCCAAATAAAGCAAATATATGTATAGTTTGTATTAATAAAATCCAGAAAATTTTAAAATAGAGAGTTTACTAATAATGTTTAAAATAACCAAGTGATATTGGGAAATAAAACTCGAAACACATTATCCATTGTTTTTATCTATAGCTTCTAATATCTGGAAATCTTAATTTATCTAAATTTAAAAAACCTTTAAATGTATAATAATAATAAAAGCACAAATGCTTTTTTATATAAAAATCAAAGAAAACAGGGTGACCATTCTGCTTAGGTGTAAATAATCCTTTTTTTACAATGCCCACAATAATTCACTAATTTTACAACCTCTAGATGTAGTATTCAACATTTATCTAGTTTGTAATATTTACTTATCCGCACATATTTCGCAATCTCTTTAAATATAGTATTTACTCAGGAAAGATTCGTTGCTATCCTTCCTAGATGGGTAGCTTACTTAACATTAAGTTTAAATTTAAATATAAGACAATCCCTATTTGGAATTAAACTATATTACAAATGCATTATTAGTCTGAAAAATGAATCTCACAGTAAACAGATACATAATATAATAGCGTTTATACTGCCTTTGGAACAATGTTTGAGAAGTAAATTTAAAAATTTACAAAACTTAAAATGGACAAATGAAAATCTAAATGCTTTATACATATGTCCAAAAACCATGCCTTGTTTTGTGTTTTATAAGTTAGAATAAACGGTATTACAAAATATACAACAAGAGTTATAGACAAATTGTATTAACTAAACAGATAATACCATGAACTGAATCTCTAATTCATTCATCAATCAACGGTACTACTCAAACGCATGCCATGGAAATTTGGTGAGAATTTTAATTAATTTAAAAGAGAGTGACAATAAAGATCTTGGATAACCGCTTTAAGTGACAGAAACGATGTAATAAAAATGTAAATGAAACATTTAAAAACTACTGAGATTTATTTATAAGATCCTAAATTACTAAATGCTTTTAAATCAGTAGCTCTATACTTAGTAGAATGTTCCCAATTAATCAGTGTTAACCAAACTAACTTAGACAGTAAAAATAAAACATAATTTATTATTATTATAAACGATATTGCAGATTTAAAACTTATAGTGGCAAATAAAAAAAACCTTATTCAATATTCACATACATGTTTTTTTATTGTTGTGGAGTCATACATGGAGGATTTTCCACCTAAATGGTCCTAAAGTTTTAAAATACAACAGAAATTCAAAAAACTACAGTACAAGATCCAACAAATGAAATGTATTTAAATAATTTTACACTGAATCTACAAAATAGGTAACATAACCTTCTGTGCACAAACGTAGTTATTATATAATTTAATGCGAATGTTATATTATATTTACATTCAATAACATTTTGTTTAAGCTTTCATCTCAGTGGAAAACATTCGTGTAACAATAACCTGCATTAATTTTGACCCAAAAACTGTCCTAAAATGTGTTTAAAAACAAATTTACAACAAGAAATTATTTTATATAGATAAATAAATAAATAAATATATTATATATATAAATGTAAATATACTTATTATAACGTTGTTATTGGGGATTTTACGTTCTTTCTCCTATACGTTGTATGCTGTGTGACATATACGAATTCTCTAATTTAAATCCCTTAAAATATATGAAACATAAAAATGCTATACAGTTGTACATTCTGTATAGCAAATCGTCACAGTGTTTTATTAATTCTGGAAGCTGTTAATTATATCGAATAATGTTATCAAATCACATAGACTTCGTAAATTCGTAAATCAAAATGCACATTCGAGACAAACTAAACCATTTATGGAAACTTCTGATATTGCAACCGAGAGTACTCAAGTATATTACAGCTTTCTCTCTTCAGACTGGGGGCTGTTACTAATATTGCAGCTTAGTTAGTTAGCAACTCAGTGCAAGACGCTGGGAAACCTTCTCCATCTGTGTAAACTAATTATGCTGAGAGAGAACAGCAGAATAGTATTCAGATTCGAGTAAATTTACATTTTCTACTTATATAATATCTACGGTATCACTAATTAAATAGAATGATAAATTGAAACTGAACGAAAGTAATAAAATAATTAATAGTTTATGTAAAGTACTGGAACGGGGTATCCATTGAAATTAAACTTTGGCAAATGTAGCAAAATGCATTTAAACAGTCCTCCGAACGGAAATTTCAAGCTAATGGACTACATGGAATGATATTTTATAACATTTACTTTTTATAGATTTTCCCAAATGTGCAACTGGTCTTAAATACATTCTGTTGCATATTTAGCGTTCTGGACTAAATAGTTTTTTTGTTAAAATTCCAAAGCATTAGATCACTGTGAAGTACAACGGAGTGGTTTAACACAATACGGTTTATTAAAATTTGATTCAACAGTTTAGAAAAGTGTTGTTGGGAAAAATAACTTTTCTAATATAATCTTTTTAACTAGATATTAAAATTTATGACAGAAACTTATTGGTGGCTTTATGACAATATTGTATTACTAAATCGAAGAGTTTTACATTTTAAGTATACATAAATATTGTTAGGGATATGTATTATGTAAGGGAATAAAATCTTACTCAATTAAAACTTTAGAGTAATACTTTATTTCATTGAGTTAGGTTGTTTTAACAGTCTTCAAGTAATAAAATTCTGTTGAGGGTGAGAGCGTTCAGTATAACGCAAGATTTTGCTGAAATAAAAATGATCACATAGTTGAAAATAGATAAAACAGACATACATAAATAAAATCTTTTTAGTGTCACTAGTGATTACCATATCAATAGAACCATATGACATCTCAGCCAAAGAATGTTTTGGCTTTCGGGTTATAATATTTTTGGAAACTATATAACATTTCTGGGAAGTTTCGTACGAGAGCGTTAGCAAAAGACATATTTTCCGTTAAAATCTATTTAATATGTAAAATGTATTTATCTTGCTCATTAAACATTATACGATGTGATTTTTAACTTTTGGTTCAATACATATTCCTTAGTTACTTCTGAAATTTTTGTGGGCATCATTGTTGCTGTAAGAACTATTTAAACGCAGTGTTTATTTTTCAAAAACTGTATTACTCAAAGTGTTATCAATACCACCAGTTCATAGTATGCGACTCAAAACAGCAGTTTTAGTTTCATTGTTTATTCTAATTAAAACAATTCAAACCAAGAACTAATCAACTAATCGTTTCCCGAAATAATTTATGAGCACTATCCGAGTTTTACCTATATGCATACTATATCAACTTAATAGATATTTGAAAACTATTGTATTTTTATAAAAGCTCAATTGCTTTTATTTTATACAGGAACTTTAAAGAGAATTTACATTTTTAAATGTGCTAACGTCTGCATTATAACTAGACATGTTTTCGGGCGGGTGCAGTTTCCGTCTCAATATAAATTAAGATACTAAGATACATGTAACTCCGTTATAGTGTGTGGGGGCGGTTAAATATATCGTAGTATGTTGGGAGAAATTCACAGATTAAGGCGCGAGTTGGTCTCTGATAACAGCGGCATTCAATTAAGATCAGAGACTTGGATAAAGGCAGGCTTGAGATAAATGTCTGACATTTTTACTGAGACGTCCACGAGACAACTTAAACTAAGCAACGTTTGAACCCCATAAATAGATCACCTTGTTTACTATCTTTACTATACTATCTTTCCTTTGTTAATCATGCATTTGTAGCATTGCTTTTAAAGAGGAAACCGAGTTCTACACGAGCTTTTTGGAAAAAAAACATATCACTTTGCAACACTTATCTCAGTATCATAAAGGAATTCTATTCTCTTTCTAAAAAATTAAAATTAGGCTATTGCCGGTTTTCATATAAGGTTCATTACTATTTATGCACAACACAAATAACTTTATTGAAAGAAAAACTATTTTGTATTTTATATAGCAAAATATGGTTATAATAAATGGATAATCCTTATACTTATAAAAAGTGCTTGAAATCCGCTTTAAAAAAATTTTTCTTTGATGTCTTAGAATTTTAAATTTAGTATAGTTTCTTCCTTTGGAAAAAGTGCAACTCAACGCGCATTTCTAATAGAAGTCCAATTTTTTCAATTTGTTCCAACCACATACTTTTTCTATATTTTCAGTTTTTACAAATAGGCTAACCAACAAAAGTGTAATGTTACAAACCGGACTAAACTGAAGCTTATAATATGGGTCGTTCACTATACTAGTGCACATAATAGTTACATATCTGTTTTATTAGAGTACAGAGATTACTTTTTTAATTTTTTTGGGAATTTTTGTAACTCATGCTTTCATCATGCAGGTTGTTTTCAAATGAGTCCCACCTAAAAAATGTGTAAGTTAGGGTGTTATAGTTATTACCTTTGCGAGAACTGTACAGATAACATTTACTAAACACAAACACATAAATAAAATGGATTTAGTCCAGAGGTTAATGTTCACACTGAAGATTGTCTATACGGAATCACTTATGTAAAAATAAATAATTTTCAAAAAAAAAGGGTTTTAGTTCACGATTATTCTAATACATTAAAAAGAATTTGTTACATGCTAGATCGTTAATTAATGATTAAATTTTATATTTTAAACATACCCAGTTTAAAAAACAAAATGGACGTGGCCTGGAAAATCCTGTTTAATATAGATACAGGCAAATAAAACGCACTCACATTATTGTATGTATCGTTATAATGGAAGTGGTAAAATCTATAACACTATTTTTTAACTGTTTGGTTATGAATGCCATTGTGAGCGACATTACTGGACATATTAAATCTTACATCTATTACGAAAGCTTATGTTTGAGGTGGACTGCCCCGACTTTTTCTAAAGAAACACATTCTGAGTGATTGCGTGATATAATATCATGTGATTTCTATGCCAATACCATCGTCTCGATGAACTAAGCCAAAAAACAGTCCAAGCAAAGATGCGGGAGAGAACGGACTTTATCTCCAAGGACTTAGATCTATTCAATGTGAAAAGTGGCACCCTCATAAAATCGTCTGCTGGCTCTTCTTCATTAAATACTATCGCACACGCACATCCACATACACGCACCGCAATGCTTCGATAATAAATATTCCATTATTAATTGTTAACGATGTTGTATTCCTCAATCCTCATTTTCTATCCTAGTTATTGTTTTAATTTTTATTGCAAAACTGTGCCCTCATTGTATTTATTAACGTTTATCAGTTGTTCAAGATCTGTTGTTGTTGCTAATACTTGCCTTGTATTTTTAATGGCTATTGCTTAGTGTATTATAGTATAAATGCCATTTTGTATTGCGTGAGTATTGTTTTTTTAAATTTTTCATAAATTATTTCATATTGTATCATTGTTGTATTAAATTTGCTGATGCCGTTGGAATAAAGAATAAAGACAAATTGTGACCAATATATATTTGAATAGAATAAAATAAACGATGTATTTAGGATCTACCAATAAACTATGTTGCTTTAATTATTGCTTACTACTTATAAATCACGCAACAAATAAAAGTATCAAAGAGGCAAGAAAACACAACATTTTTCCTTTGTACAAGAGGTGAGAGTCTGACTAGAATAAATACAATACAGTTCACCGACAAACATAAGCATGTCTCATATATTGACATGAGGTTCGCTGTTTTCCGACCTGTAATCCGAGTCAGAAAGTCACGTGACTGTAACCTACCACTGACCTCTCTTTGTTTGAGTCAACAAATACGTGGTCGCGTAGTATTGTTTGAAACTTCTCTAGTGGTCACATTACATGACACGTGAGTAAATAGTGACTGACGTTCACAGACATCTGATTTTTCACAGTTGGGTTATTTTAAACGCAACTTTAATATCGTTCTGAGAAACGATTCAAAAAATATATTCTAGTTGCAAAACTCTCCGCCAAATCCATCAAAATCCAAACCACTTTCAGTTTATTTGTGACTCGAAATATATGTAATTTATAAGTAGGATTTATTTTCTAAATATTTCCTGTCGCAAAGATATTCTTAGAAACAAAGTACTTTTTACTTCATGACGTAAATAATGCAGAATAATTTATTTATATTTAACGTCGAAAATTTTTGCAAGAACGTATTTCAGGTTATTTGATAACAAAATACTTTTTTATGAATTCAAAATAAACATACTTATGATTTTTCTATAATCATAAATTGTATATGCAGCTCATAAAAAATATATATATAAAGTAAGTGGATTATTATTAAATAATAAGGCCTATTGATATTTGATTTATTATTACCTCTACTATAACGTTCGGAAAAGAAAAATTTCATTTACTTAACAGAAAATCAAATATTAATTTATATTTTTTTTTATCATAACATACTTGAAATAATTTCATTAACTTCTTACTTTGATTTAAAAAGTCTAAGGATTGTTGATTATTACGCAGTGTTCAATTTAATTAACTAAAAGGTTATCATTTATAATAAGGGTAACATTATAATTTTTTAATAATATATTATAAAATCGTATATTATTTATGTGAATTTATACTACGTTAAAACATTGCTTTCTAATAGTCCAGTAAACAAATAAAAAAAATAGTGTTACAATGAGATAACACGTATTTAATTTTATAATTGCCATTTTTCTGATTATACTAAATTAGTAAAGTTAAAAAATGCAATGTCATTAAAATGTCATAAATCATTCAGAAGGCTTAAATATCTGTAGAACTTTCTTTAATTTTTTTCTATTTTATATGGAAGTGGGCGACGATTGCACTCTTCCTTAAATTATACGTTACAAAGTAACCATCAATATCTAATCATTTTATTTCTCTGGTTCACAAAAAGTTTATCAAAAAATACCTCTTTGCCTTCTTTCGGATGAGATCTGAATGACCAATGGTGTCGGGATCCCATGATCAGTAACTAACATTGCAGAAAAATGCCTATGTTTTCCACCAATCTGAATCAACACATCCGTTTTTGGCGTAGTAACGCTCCTAATTGATATCTAGGTGAATTATTTCCACATTCTCAACTGCAGAGGAAATTAAAATCCCAGAGTCAAATTATTTAGTGTTTCTTTCCAGTCGTTTCCTTATCCCCACAAAGACGCCAAAATGGAATGTTTGTAGGTGATTATTGCATAAGAAGTGGGATTATAATAAAACCAGTCAATGAAAACACACATAGAGTATTATTTCACATGGAATAACCAAGAAGTATAGGGGAAAAGCGAAGTTGTAAGGTACAATATTTCATTTACCTATTTAAACGGATCCTAAACTTAACATCAACGCGCCTCAACGGTGGACGAATTCCATGTCATCAGCAAAATTATTTGATGATGTAACAAACAAACAAACAAACAAAAACAAACAAAGAATATAGTTATGATATTTTATAAGAACCTACTACTAGTACCTGAAATATATATTTTTAAAATTGTAGATGGAAACATTTATTGCATTTCTATTCAGCTAAAAGTCAATAATATAAAGTTCACAACTAAATAAAATTTCAAAATCTTACATCATCTTAACCAACAGATAAACTTTCTAAATAAACGTAAGATATATCTGTCTGACATGCCTAAGTTTCTTACCCAATGTGCAATATTGATAAACTATCAAAATATAAACAAAACTAAGCTAATTTTTCGAATAGTGACTAACTGATGTAATTGTTCATGAATAACACATTATTTAAAACTAGTACTACAAAACATGTGATAGGTTATAAGATGATCAATACTAGAAATAATATAGGTGATACAACACATTGAATGTCACATTCGATCTCTGAAAATAACCTTGGCACAATTACCTAGGACCTTTGAGTAAGTTTAAAATAATAGTTTAATAATTCTTTTACTACTACACTAAATATTGGTAGGCCCTTTAAAATTAATTTAAATCCAATAATTCTTTTTATGTTTCTAATAATGACACAGTAGAATATAGTAAATTAACTTTATATTTACATATTTATCGTTCATTATGCAGTCTGGAGAGTAGATAAAGCTTCCGTTACACTTGAATCGAACTGCGTTAAGACTACGAGGTAAGTGAGCGTGGTAACCAATATCTATAAATAGATACCCGTAAATATAATAAGACGTGATCTATATTATTGTAACAGTTAAAAAATAAACTGTTTTTGAGGAGAATAACAGAGATAAGCTGGTATACTCTTTATAAATTTATTAATACATTTTGTATAGAAAAGTTTGTCAACGTGGCGAATTTTGAACATCCAGGTATAGGAAACAATTATAAATCGTAGCATTTTTCAAAAACATTGAGTGAATAATTTAAAACTGTTAGGGTTGACGTATGAACAGATGAGTAAATACTAAAATATATACCAAGGACAATATTGTTTGACTTTCGAGTAGATTTGTTTTTAATCTTTTTTTTAGAATCGCCTTTTTTTAATGTATTTTTTGGCTCTTTATTGTTTTGTTAAATTTTTCATTTCTTCACATATTACAAATCCTCAGTCCTTCCTGACTTAAATATTCTTACAAGAAGATTGTGAATAATTTGTAATCAAATTAAATATATTGTGGACCTCATGCTGTTTATTTTAAAAAAGAACGGTAATAATAACAAACTACCATTGAAACGAAAAATATTAGTTGTTATATTTACAAGTCCCTCCTGCAACAGAATCCAACACCAAACATTATGAACTAATTACGGTTTATTAAAAACATGTGTTAAGAAATTAATTAAGAAATCAGAAAACGGATTATTAATATTTTTCCATGCTATTCTATTACCCCATGGGCCAATGAGATATATCACATGTATAGAATGCAATATTTTTAGGGCACTCAAGCTAAATTCATTATTGGTGTAAAAAATATATTACATTCTCTTTGATTGCTACCATATTTATAGGTTAATCGTTATTATTTAGGATGCCAAGCGATTGATATATATAGAGAGTAATTAATTGGCTTACAAATATCATTTTTTAAAAGTACCCGCGTTATAATACCAAATTTCAAATAGTTTTGTCTATATTCCATTTATAAAGTAGAAACGCCTTTCACGTGAGTTAGCTGTTTTATAAAGTGTTCTTATATTTTAGTTATATTTTTAAGTAAATTTCAATTTTAAATTACAAAACGCTATAACTACTACTGTAAATGCATCTGTATATATTATACCTAAGAAACTAATTTAATCTCATGGCACGTAAGCTTGACTTATTTTGCATATTTATTTGTAAGTGATTCATTAAACAGAATTAAATTCATTAGCATTACTTAATTTCGTGCAACTAATATTCTTACAAACCATCTTTTCAAGTTTTATCCAACTTTAAAATAAAATATGTTGGCTTTATAATAACTATTGTTATTTTTGTTTAATGTAACCATTGTATGTACAATTGTTTTGCTTCTTATTTATATGTTCTAACGTACAAGAATTTTTATAAATTTACCTCAATTTTACTCACATTCACAAGTAAATTTCTATCCAGAACAGTGCAACCATTCAGCAGAGGTGGTGAAAGCATTCTCGTACACTGTATCTACGAGGAACTCAATCTGTTTACAAAAATATTAATTGATTCAATGTCAGGAATAAATAATGGGCATAAAACTAAAATTAATATATAAAAATCTTCATTGATATTATTAACCGTTCTACTTTAAAACTATGCAATATAAAGTCTATTGATAAACATAGGAATACACAGATGTCATTGATATTCATGACATCTGATAAAAGAATGGGCATATTTAAGTTATCGTTACAGGAAACAAGATTTAACAATGATTTTAAATTTTCACTGATACTAACCTCATTCTTTACATCGGTAGACATTGATTGAGCACTCTTCGATAGTATTTCCAATACGGTGCTTCGTCCTGTCTTTAAAGATGACATGACAGTATTAATTTGGCGCATATACAAGAAATCATCTGATACTACCTTTATATACGAGGAGTATATAAAGGTACTACCTTTATAGAACCTATATTTTTATATATATATATATATTGATGGATAATATCTTACAATAGCGTAAGTTTGATGTATTAATTTAGAATCTACTAGATCGTAAGTGCCAAATATAACATTATAATCAAATGAAATATATATTTCAGATTAGTATATATGTTATATAATATATCTTAGCGTTTGTTATGGTGAAGATGGTGGATTCACTACGAATATTGAATTTAAGCTCCCACTTACCTTTTCGTTGAAAACACTAAATACACAACGTTTGAATCATAATTCAAAGCTGCTGGGTAACCATAATGAGCTCCTGTTAAGACCAGGTGTCATCGATGTCAAAACGATGCCATTAGTTCATTTTTACGACTTTCGTCGGCTAATATATTATGGATCTCTTTTAGTCAGACATGGACCCCAGATTACAGGAGTCAATAGGTACCTGTTTCTAACTTTAGTCTTTGCACTAAGGGTAGCTGAGGGGACCTTATATTCAATATGCTCACATATCTTGCAGTGACATATTTATTTCCTTTAAAAACCATTTTATATTAGTAAATAATGTTGTCAAACACAGAAATTATTAAATATAAATATTTCAGTGATTCTGTCAAAATTATTGTTAATTATTTTGATATTTTATATAAAAAACTGTGTCTGGTATTTTTTACCTGAATGGTTAAAGCGTTTGAGAACTCATTGATACAAGCAAAAGGTAAAGAAGTTCCATGACCACCCACTGAGAAGACGTAAAGTTCTAGACAGTTATTCCAGACGCACTTCCTCTGATAATACTGTAGCAATGAAATGTAAAACTGGCGTAATGGATGAAAAGTTGAATTCCGAGAGAGGCACCAAAGGCATCATATAAATGGACAATTATACGTTGTTGGTTCAACCACAATAGACGATAGGCACGCACTGTGTTAGCTTTGGAATAGGTTGCCAATGCCTTAATGAACAATAAACATGTTAGTTCGTATCTAATATGTATGTTACCTACACAATTTATTTTATAATTTTTACTATAATTATCATGAGTAAATCTGAACTCTATGTGCAACAACAGAATCATACTTTCAGATTAAGTATCCTGTAGTTTGTACAAACTACTCTAATCAAACCCAACATCCTGAAAGCGTACTTCACACTTTATATTTTGAGGACATATCAGGCTATTCAATCACTGAAAAAACGTCCAAAATTATTTACAAAAAGTTGTGTGAAATAAAACAAAAATCATTCCACACAAGTAGATTAAAAAGAAGATTTTTTCAATATTCTTACGGGTTTCATTGAAATTTTGAATACAGAATATCATGTAGTAATTTTTCATACAGCATACTTTTAACTTGAAATTTCATAGATTAGTCACTTAGGTGGAAATAAAACTACATTTTAAATTCCAAACGGAAACTTCTTACTGTCAGAGTTTTCAGCTAACTTTTGTTTATAAGTTTTAAAACACACAGGAGTAATACGTTACATTCGTGTATTACAAGACATAGTTTTTTATTATTAATAATGTAATTGCAGTACTGTATTATTTTAATATATGATATATTTTGGTTCCAAGGAGTGTTGTATTTATTTTTCTCTTACCAATATCATAATACAAACAACAATAATATTTGATTCATGTTCAACTTCTATACAGAGAATCAAAAACTATCGTTACTATGATTCTGTTTAATTACACAAAAATTAAAAATTATATTAAAACCCATTAGAAACAAAAGCAGAAATTATTTATTTAAAAATTGTATGTAAGAATACAGTTTTTATTTCATAAAGGATTGTTTCAACACAGTTGTACATCGATGCCAAACCCGTAACTTTACCATAAACATTAAGAGTTATCACTTATTTCCAAAATCATTACTTACTTTCGTCAGATGATGATTCAGTTTGTTTTCAGCAATTCCATCATTGAAGTAACTCTTAATATTAAGAGGGACTTGACCAGTGCAGTCTTTGCTCACCAAGCTCTGTACCGCCTAAATCAAAGGTCGTAATCCAAATCCAAAAGGTAAGACTCGAAAATTAAATTCTGATAAGAAATGTTCTATCACTTTGTACCGTTTTTATAGCACATATTTTAAATTTAATATGGAGCTAATACTTTATAAATTAAACAAACTTTTTCGGAAATACTTGGTTTATTCCGAAGTTCAAGTTTTACCAAAAAAATTAACAAAGTTTACAAAACTTTTGATTCGATTTTCTTCAAAACTTCACTCAATCGAACAAATCTAATTAAGAGTCTGATTAAAAAATGAATTAAAATTAAAATGAAACTAAAAATTTATACGTCTCAAAAAATGGTTTAAATTAACAAAATAAAATAAAAGTTCTCTTCTCAAAATACTCAAAATCAAATATAACACAAAACTTGATATTAACTTTATGACCAAAATTTAATTCACAATACTTCAAAAATGTAAATTAATTCTCAGACTCTGAAAGATGGGAAACTTTAGAAATTTTAATTACAACAGTATAAAAAATCAAAGATATTAACTAAACGCTGGTACGGGACTTACTACTTTGAAGATTACGGAGGCTGATAGGGATTTAATACGCACTGAAGAAAAATTAAAAAACTTGAATTAAATTTACACGCGAATAAAAAATGGAATTACTCTAAAAATCCCACACTATAGGGTTAGAGGAAGAGCTGCGATTCTCAACAGGACCTTGTCGTCGTGGCTTCAAGACTCGAACTGAATCCTCCAGCGAGCCGGGAGGAACGCATCACCCGATACGTCACTGACCGATCAGCTGATTGCCGGTCCAACTGAACAAACAAAGTCCCCCGCACCGCGTCTAGTTAATTAAGAGCCTACTTCCTACCGCGATTCAGCATAAATGAATTTGAACTATGGTACATTATTTTCCCTAGCCCGAAGCTGCAATCACGGTAGGAAACCTAAACCTTTAAACACTCATCCCGGACTAAGTACAATAATATCCCTCCACATGCACACTTTTAAATAAACAATTCTTTTGTAACTTATCACTACGTGGAGGCTGTGATGTGTAGTCCGAGGGGTGATGTGGTAGAAGGTGTCCGACGTCCAGTGTGGGTCCCCAGGTAGCCATCGCAGAGGGATGTGGTAGGTGAGGAGTAGAGGCAGGTAGCTAGCTTCTCCAATGATTGTACGGCCGGTGCAGTGCGGCGGCCTTCGTTGATCTCGTGGTTTGGCTGGCTCTGGTTCGCTAATAGCACTGCTACCTGCTCCTCCAATTCTAATAACAAATTTCAGCCAGCGAGGCATTGAGGCTCTTGGAGGACAATTCCTTTTACAAAATATTTCCCTCCGTATAATTGTATGGCTGTCAGTCTTTCACGGTGTTCTTATTGTACGCCTGCGCCAGTGTCACGAATGTAAACCATTACCAGATGTTGTTAATTACAATACAATCAATTTTACAGGGATTACAATGGCACAATAATCAATTGTTTACACACAATAAAACCTCATATAGTGATAAAAAAAACAATATTACATATCACTATCACTATTAATACAACTCATTGTATACCAAAAAAATATTACCCTGTCCTTCTCTATTGGAAGGAACAGGGAACAACAACACCACAACATTACCAAAATTACCCTGTCCTTCTACATTTGAAGGAAACAGGGAAGAAATATATCTCATGATATATCACAAATACATCAGAATACATCTGTGTATTTACTTTATACACCATTAATTGCCATTCATTTGTCCCTGAAAATTACATGGTTTACAACAAACACTTCTATTACACACTTACACTGGCATTTTATATTATGACTTCTCATCTTAGCCATACAATTTCTGAAATAAAAACGTCGACACATCACCCTTTTATATTCCATTATTTATTTTTACTATTATAATAAGTACTGGACTCTCATACTTAACTTGTTTTGTGTTTTGGGCCAAATTAATACATAATTATATAATCAATTCTTGAAGTTAATTTAGAAATAAATTATATTGTCATTTTATTGTTTTTAGACCCATCTTCAATTCCTTTTCAACAATATAATTGTCCCTGAAAATAAAACATACTGACCTTTGCCGGGGGGGAGTTAATGTTTATTGAGTTCTAAAATTTCACATTTCGAATTTAAATTTAAATTTAGAAATATTCACCTTTTAAGAAAAACAACCTATCTTTATTTAAAAAAAAAAAACACATTTAACCAGGATCGATATTTCATTATTATCTCCGATAAGCATTTATATCAGTGAGTTCAATCATATTGCCCAGTCCTTTCTTTACTATCGAGTCATAATTTACTTTCCACTTATCATGCTCACTTTGTTTTCACTTATCAGGGTTCACTTCGCTTTCACTTATCAGGTTCACTTGTAATAAAAACTTTACGATACGGACTCTTACTAACAAATACTTTACAACGGGCTGAATTATTATTACTTGGGCACACCCAGACCTTTTTACAATTGCACAGGAAACTTTCACAATATTCCTATCTCCTGCCCTCATTGTTCTTGAAACCTTTCATAACCATAATTATTTTTATACTCCCTTTCAGATTACTAGCATTGTCCCTAATATTTAATTTCAAAGGGACCTCAACATTTTTCAAAGTTTCTGACGGTTGTCGTTTTCAAAAGCATTTCCGCCCCTAAAATTTTATTTAAAATATAATTCCTTTTTGAGCAACAGATCCACATGCGCTAGCTCCATTTTTTATTTTAAAATAATTTTCTTAATATAAATCAAATATTCCAAACTCACAATATTATTCTAAGTCCTCAGTCTTACACACTACACAAAATTATGCAGGTTTATACACAATTTTCAAGTTCATACAAGTCTTATACAAGTTACACACACTTACAGGTATCAGACAAGTTTATGCAAGTTTACAAGTTCTTTCCTGTAAATAACCTGTTGTACAAGTTTATGCTCAAAAAGAAAATAGCAGATTGCGCAAATTATGTACCGTTTTTTATAGCACATATTTTAAATTTTATATGGAGCTAATACTTTATAAATTTAAACAACTTTCGGAAATACTTGGTTTATTCCGAAAGTTCAAGTGTTACCAAAAAAATTTAACAAAGTTTACAAACTTTTGATTCGATTTTCTTCAAAACTTCACACAATCGAAACAAAATCTAATTAAGAGTCTGATTAAAAATGAATTAAAATTAAAATGAAACTAAAAATTTATACTTCTCAAAAAAATGGTTTAAATTAACAAAAATAAAATAAAAGTTCTCTTCTCAAAATACTCAAAAATCAATATAACACAAAACTTGATATTAACTTTATGACCAAAATTTAATTCACAATACTTCAAAAATGTAATTAATTCTCAGACTCTGAAAGATGGGAAAACTTTAGAAATTTTTAATTACAAACAGTAATAAAAAATCAAAGATATTAAACTAAAACGCTGGTACGGGACTTACTACTTTGAAGATTACGGAGGCTGATGGGATTTAATACGCACTGAAGAAAAAATTAAAAAACTTGAATTAAATTTACACGCGATAAAAAATGGAATAACTCTAAATCCCACAACTATAGGGTTATGAGGAAGAGCTTGCGATTCTCAACGGACCTTGTCGTCGTGGCTTCAAGACTCGAAACTGAATCCTCCAGCGAGCCGGGAGGAACGCATCACCCGATACGTCACTGACCGATTCAGCTGATTGCCGGTCCAACTGAACAAACAAAAGTCCCCGCACCGCGTCTAGTTAATAAGAGCCTACTTCCTACCGCGATTCAGCATAAATGAATTTGAACTATGGTACAACTTTTTCTCATATCTCTAACGGTTAAGCCGCAAAACCGTTGTTTAAAGTCAAAACGCGAAAAATTACGACCCACACGACTCTCGAGAACGTATACAGCTGTGAACATGAAACTTGGAAACCTCATCTCCCAATTCAAACTGTACCTGATTTCTCTCATCCCCCTGATAAACATAATAACCTGATTAAGATTATTTATTCAAATTAAATACTCTTCAGGCTATAAAACAGATTATCTCATAAACGCCCTGTGGGGCAGCTTTACTGAGAACACAGAGTCTAATCCACTTCATGGTAAGAACGTTTGATATTTTGTACAAGGTTTGCTTAAAAAGACGAAAATAGGTGAATTAACGTCCCCGGATCCGCTATTAAATCCCGGATTTGGAAATAACCACATGTAGGAGCCTGGGGCCGTAGCCCCAGCGAGGCCGATAGCGAGTATATATATATATTACAACCCACCTATATTAAAAAAATCTAAATATAAAAACTCCACATTCATCTTTATTAAAAACTATACGTAATTTTCAAAACTAAATAAAATTTTGAATTATTACATTGCCTGAATGAAGTATATTGTCTAAGTACTCAAAATAAGCTAGTTTAACACAACAAAATTCCCTCAAAACCATTACATGTTGTTTAAAGAAATTTTAATTTAAAGTTAAGTTTATATATTCTTAACACTAATTATATGGAATTTCTTATGGTTTAGTGATAAATACAGACAGTTGGAAATACCCTACATGCTTAAGTGCAATAAATATTGTTTTAATCTTTTCGCCTGTATTACAAACTTTATACATAATTTTACTTCAATTAATATGGAATTATTTTATTTTAAATATTGTAAAAAAACATATTCATAACACAGGCTAAGTATAAAGAATGTTAATTTTGGAATTGTCAGGATCAACACGAAACACGCGAATAAAAATATTTAAATGTAAATATTGGAAAAACTGCAGGAACAAACAGCCGAGACCACACAGTATACATTTGCAGAACAACCAACTCGCGCGGCCACTTCCTCCGTCCTCGTTAACTTTTAAATTTATAACTGTGGGTATTGTAGCCGAGTTTTGCCACAAATAGGCCTACGAGCAATATACCGAATATGAGGAAATTAATTTAGGAGACAAAAATGTATACCTCACATCGTAGGGCTTTTATAAAGCTGGTGTAATGCTCACACCACACATCTAAATTAAATTTCAGTTTATTTAATTATTTCAGTGTGTAACAGTGTGTAATCAATGAATTACATTATTAATATGTCTATTATGTAACAAGAACGGTGTAAATTCGGTTATTTAAAGTTTGGTTTGGGTGATAGAAGATTTCAAAGATAAGATAATATCTTATATTTGTCATCGTTTTATGTCAAAAAATATATATCCCGTTATATGAGTTATATTTATTCTAAACATATGTTATTATTACTATTTTTACCATTATGTGTTTTTTTAGTTTACTTCTGAAAATGATTTAAATCCTGAGCTCACGTTTTACACACACATGTACGATATTCAAGGTTTATAACAAAATCCTCTACCATAAAATATAGCAAAAGCTATTTAAAATCCTAAATGTAATTAATAATAATAATGAATAAGTGAGTGTTTATCTACACAAATTGTTTAGAAAGGAGATGCTTGCTTTAATTGTACCGTATGAAGTCCAATGCCATCTATATTTACTTGTTAGGGGTTCTTTGTATTTTTTTTTTTTTTAATTCATTTTAAGGGGGATTTTAGTATTTGAATAATTTATAAATGACCTGTTTATGTTATAATCACATTAATACTGTCAGAATGGAAAAATCATTTCCCTCTGTCTTTTTTGAAAGCCGTTTACTATTATCTTTCTATTTACTGATATTACTAATGTATATGTAAATACCATTTGAAATTTAAAAGTAAAATATAGGGAAATACTTTTTAAGCGGACAAAATTCATGATGTGTAATAGATCAGCTATTTACAGTTATCGCGTTTATTCTTTATCAAGAATGTAATAGAAATCTCCTGAAATTGTTTCTCTGTGCTTCAAATTAAATAAATCTGCAAGTATATAAAAAATTAATATTTTTTAGTACATGACTAATCCATTATTCTGATCTGTATTCAAAGCAATTTTGTTTTAAGTATATTTTAAAGTTCTTGTAAATGTCTTACTACAAAAACTTTACATGGTAGATTATTAGTAGATTTTAACCAGCCGCTAACATAAGATTTTCTGTGAGCAAATATGTAACATTATTCCTTATTAAAAGCAAAAAAGTGTTATATAAGAGTTATTTCTTACAGAAATTAACAAAGTAAACTATAGTGTAATATACAGTAAATACACTAATTTTATACCTAATGACGAAATAATTATTTAAATTGTAAAGCAATCTAATATTTTTGTTAAAATAATTTACAGCACTACAGTAAGCATTTTGAAGCGTTGAGGTAAGTAGGGATCTAAGTACCATTTTTCTGATTCTGAAATAATTGAGTTACTTATTCAGTTTTTATTTTAAAAACCCAAACCAAATATGTTAATTGGTTTTAAGATTTTCATACTTTAATATGTTTTAATATAATAAAAATGTGTAAATAAAGGCTAAAAAATTATTATAGATAGTTGGTAGTATGTTTGCAAGGTATAAATTAGGCTATAGGTGCCACATCCATTTACCTTTTCCTCCACATCCCTACAAAATGTTTATGCCTTCAGACTTTTTACCACTGTAGCTATCACAAAGATGTAAAGTTTAAATCAATTATATACTGGGGTATACTATTGTAAATAACTCTGGATTTGAATGAAGTTTGGTTTTAATATTTTCAAGTAACAAATTTCTAAATATGTGGGAGCAAAAAAAATTATGTGAAAAGTAAGGTAGAATCATCAATGAAAATAGTACTTACTTCAAAATTAGTTATTTTTACAACACGCACCATGAACTGAAAAAAAACTTAGATTTTTAATTAAAGACCAACTGATGTGTTTATTTGTAAGTAATACACTATGTAACTAGTACTACAAAATATATCGTAGGTTATAGGATTATCATTGCTTAGTAAAATATAGTACTACAACACGCTAAAGTGTCCCACTCGACCACTGAAAATACCGTGGTCAAGGTTACCTAAGACCTTTAGTTTGATAGCAGTCTAAAGAGGCTGCTACTATGGCACTAAATCTTGGAGGCGCTTTAAAATTAAAAAAAAATCCAATATTCTATTGTGTTTATAACAATAACACAGTACTATGCAGTGGATGGGCTTTATATTTACATAGTTGTTATTCATTCTGCAGGTGAAGTGTAGATAAAGCTTCCGTTACACTTGAGTCAAACTGCGTTAAGACTATGATGTAGGTGAGCGTGGTAGTCCAATAACTAAAAACAGATATCCGTAAACATAAAAAGTTTGTTTATGATCCAAAATTAGCCATATTATTATACAAATTAAAATATAAACTGTTTGTGAGAATATAACGGAGACAAGCTTGTACACTCTTTACAAATAATTAATATATTTTGAAAGGAACAATTTAACAACGTGCTCGATTTTAATAATATTTTTAAATAGTAGTAATTTTGAAAACATTGAGTGATTATTGAAAACTGTTATGGTTAACTGTTTATGAACATAAAAAACAGACGAGTCAAGACCAAAACAGATAAGTGGACAATATTAATGTGTTTTCCAGTAAATTTTTAAAAATATTTCAGAGGTGATGAATTTAATTGGCTAATCATTGCCCTTTTTTAACTCAATTATCAAAACGAGAAGGTGTGAATGAATTGTAAACGAGTGAAATATATTGTGGGCCCCATTGTGTTAAACTTTAAGACAATGGTACTTCCGCCAAAATCTGATAAAAACGGATTAGTTAATTGTTGATGAAAACGAACTAACATAATGAACTAATTCAGTATTTATAAAACATATATTAATAAATCTATTTTAAGAAAGGCAAAAAATTGATTATGAGATCAGAGAGGATTAAAATATTTTTAATACTATAGTATAAAACCACTCATTATTTAGGATGCAAGTGATTGCTTTGTTTGACAGCAACAATTGAGTAACCAAAAAGTATAGTAGGTAGGAGGTCGGGTAAGAATGCGCGGTCGGATAAGAATGCGCATAGCTATATTTTTAAGTTGGCAAGCCTGATCAGAGAGAATTTGCTTCCCGCCAATTGGACAGATCAACACATACGCCGTTCACAGTGAATAGCTTTAGTTTGCCTGGTTTTACGTTTGGTGACAGGTAAAGAAATTAGTTTTTCGTATTTTTATTGTAATAATATTGTTTTGTTTCTTAGCTATTTGTGTCCATTCAGACTAACTAATGGTGACTTTCATTAACACACATTGTGAAGGCCATGTTATTCAGCTCTTAAATGATGTAATTTGGAGAGTTACACTCAAAGTGGCCTGTGAAATTTTTTAGGTTATGTTTCATTTTGTGCTGTGCGGGTAAGTTTGCGCATTAATGGGGTGGCCAAGACTGCGCACCATTTGGTTGTGCGCAGTTCTTAGCCTCCAACTTATTGTATCTTCATATTATTTGATTTATTATACTGAATAGGTTTATATGATACTAATCGTGGGTTTTTAGTTCCAGATATAAAGAATGGGGAAATACACCAGGAAAATTAAGAGAACATTATTGTTCACAGAAGACAATTTGAATGAAATAAGGACAAGGATTGCCAATGGAGAAAAGTAAAAGACAAGTGGCTAAATCCCTTGGTATTTTTGGAATCTACTCTTCGAAACCGCCTTAAGAAGGTAAAATGTTGATAAATTTGATATACATTTTGGAATTGAGATTTATTTTTTATGTTGTATTTACATATAATTAATGATTTATGGATGGCTAAGTTTGAATTCCTAAATGCATTCCGAAATGTACAAAGCTATTATTTATCATATTTGGGTTTAGATTTTTGGTAATTGTATAATAAATTTCATTAATAGATCTTTTTCCTTTTCAGACTTTTCATAAACAAAAAAAAATGTTTAGGAGCTGTAAGCTGTTTTATTTGTTTTCAGGGAAATGTACCAACAAGTCTTGGAAGATACAAGAATGGTTTTTACGGACGAAATGGAAGAGGAATTGGCAAATTTATGTAAAGATTTAGATATGCGTTTCTATGGATTGACTAGGAAGAGAATCATGCAAACTTCCTATCAGTTTGCTAAATTGAAATGGTTAGAGTGACAGATTTAATTCTGAAAAAGAAGTTAGCCGGAAAAGACTGGGTTAAAGAATTTTTCAAAAGACACAAGCTGTCCACAAGAAAGCCTAGAGATTGCAGTCTGGGAAGAGCGATAGGGTTTAATAAGACTCAAGTTACTAGGTTTTTCCAAAATTTGAAAGCAGTCTACGAGGAAATAAAATTCCCTCCCCACAGAATATTTAACTGTGACGAATCGGGGCTTTCCACAGTTCCCCAAGAAAACTCCTAAAGTGATATCACCAGTTGGTAAAAAAGAAGTTAGTAAGGTGACATCTGGTGAAAAGGAGGTCCAAAATGTTACAGTTGTAGCTTGCTTTAGTGCTACAGGCATCTACGTACCCACCAGCCTCTGATATTTCCTTAGAAAACGGATGAAACCAGAGCTTTACGTTGAAGCCCCTGTAGGCACACTTCCTCTAATCTCTGATAGTGGCTACATGAACTTAAATATTTTTATAGACTGGCTGAAGCACTTCGCTAGCCATACAAAACCCACTGAAGATGACCCTGTTCTATTGCTTCTCGACAACCCACTCCACTCATATATCTCTTGAAGGTGTAAAATTTCTGTAGAGATAAACTTCATAACAATGCTGTCCTTGCCACCCCACGCTAATAACAAAATTCAACCCCTAGATAAAAGTTTTTTCTGCCCTCTTAAGACAGATTATTCTGTTGAAGTTGAAAAATGGATGGTAAGTAACCCTGGACAATGTGTAACCGCTTATCAAATTAGTGGATTGTTTAGAGAGGCGTATAACAGAGTGTCAACTATTGAGAAAGCAGTGAAAGGCTTTAGAGCAACTGGTTATCTATCCGTATAATCCAGATGTTTTTAGTGATGAAGATTTTTTTGCCTTCCTCAGTCACAGATAGGCCCCAACCAGAAAATTGATCATCAAGAGGTTTTAGAGGAAGTTGAAAATGAAGAAGGTGGTGATGAGTCCGTTAATGAAACAACAGTTGAAAATTATATATCTCAACCAGGGCCATCTTCCACACTAACAAGCATCGAATCAGCCATTGAGATGAATATGAAACAGAATGAATTTAACGTCACATCTAATGAAAGACAATTGACAAAGGCATCTAGTAATATTGTTTCTTTAACTGATTTAACCGAGAATTCAGATAATAAAAGTATTATCGGTCAACAACTTCTGAAAATTCATCCGTTGCCTAAAAAGTAGTAAAAAGACAAGTGCAAGCCAAAAAATTTGAAATAATAATCGGGATCACCGTTCAAAAAAATTTCTAGAGGAAAAAAAAGGGAAAAAAAGGAGCAGGAGTTGCGTAAAAAAGAAAAAGAGGCGGAGAATAAAAGAGGAAAAGAAATTAAAAGGTAATGGTGTGAAGAGAAACCTGGATTTGGATGGAGAGCCAAAAACTGCAAAAACTAAGAAAACAGAAGGAAATCGAGAAATGGTAAACGGAAAAGAAGAAGAGACATTTTGTGCAGGTTGTGGTGAAAGCTTTGAAAGGACTGTTGGGTTCAGTGTGGGCAGTGCGAACAGTGGTGGCATGAGGCGTGTTCAGATTACGTAGGGTCAGGACCTTACACATGTTACCATTGCTAGGCCAGGCCACGCACTCTTACCCTCCATTCAGCGCAGTCTTACCCAAACCATGCGGTCAAGACTGCGGCACATGTAAGGATATACAAAAACACTTGTTTTTTTTTTTATATTAACATAAAGTTTCAAAGTTTTTTAGTTCATTTATATGTTTGCCCATAAGGCATAGAAAAAAGTTATGTATTTTGTATTTTTGTTACTGTTTAATTATAGCATTTATAACAAAAAAGTTGTTAAGTGCGCATTCTTACCCGCCCCTACCCAATGATGCAGTTGTATTGAAAAGTTTACAATGCCAGACCTCTATGAAATATTCCGAACAAGAAACATTGTTTCAAAGCGAGATCCAGTCGGTATAGTTCAATTCAAAAATATTGTTGTTAAAGGTCCCCTCGTTATATTATCAAGTTTCAAATAATGCTGCCTTCATTCCGTGTAAAGCTGTGAACGTTCACGCGTGAGTCGGCTCTTTCACAGTATGTTTTAACCCAAATTTCTTTTTTTTTAAGTACGTCCAAATTGTTATGCACATCTTTGCGCATACTTTTAGTTTTAATTATAAATTTGAAAAACCGCATACCTTATCTACACCTGATAAACAAAGTTGTCCTACACGATAATTAATAAAAGTAAAGTGCTCTGTAAAAATTAACATTATTTTACATGTATTAGTGCGGGTGTCGTAGTTTTCAAAGTAGCGCGGGTGTTCAGTTATGTGGACAGGTTTTCCGGTAGAGAGTAAACCAGAACTTGCAGATGCGTGAGTTTTCCCTGTGTCTAGAAAATAAAATCCGACTCGTACTTTGTCAAGACCACTGACAACAGTATTTGAGGAAGGTCACGTTCGCTTTTTACTGGGTTTGCGCATTCGCACATCAATCCCAGGTTTGACAACGCCAGGCACCAAGATTCCCTGTTGATAGGACTATTCCCGCAGCCAGCCGGTCGGCGCGGCGCGGCGACCGACGTACCGCCAGCACCGGAATTCCGATGCCCCTGCTTTTTTTCTTGTATGCAATTTTACCTTTTTATGCACTGCAGAGCTAGTAATACCTTAATCACTGTGTTATCTACATTTCGTTTCTGATTTCCTTGGGACTCTTTGTATCTTAGTTCACAAATATAGTACTGTACTGTATTATACAGTGAGTGGACTGAAGCAAGACTGATATTACCCTAGACGAATAAATTTGTTTTATGTGTGTATTTAAAAAATAAATTAATTTTTTTTGTTAAATACATTTTTTAAATACATATGATTTTGTGAATCTGAAACTGTTTTGAAACTTAGATTTTGAAAGTGATGTGCAGGGTACTCTTGTTGAATTTGACATTTGAACTATATACTTTATCCTCTGCATATCCTGATTTTTCATTTGAACATTTACACGCACAAATAGCGGTGCTTGTTGACAAAATGGACAAGTTGCGTTCTGTGTGCGATGTTCGGCTAACGGAACTGCAGTCTTGCAACTCGGAGATCAGACTTTTATCTTCCAAACTTGATCTTGAAAAGGAGCAGAGACGATCAGCACTAAACAACTCTTTCGCCCTTCAGGATGAGGCAGAATCCGAAATACGTAACCTTAACAAAACGTGTTTTGAATCTCACCAAGGCTCTTAGAGAAAGCGATTCTCGTGTATCTGCCCTGACAACGGAAGTGAATAGATTGTGTTATAAACTAAATTCCTCAAGTACAATAGTTAAGAACTTAGAAGATCTTTAAGACACTCAATTATGTACTATTGAAGGTCTTAGTTATAAGTTAGATGTAGCTAATGACCAGTTGGTAAAGCTGATTGATACGAACGCTATGGCGTCTCCTATTGATAAATGGGTAGAGGAAGAATCAATTAACGTCTACATTCAATCATGGTCCACTTCCTCTGAAATGTATACCAACATTTTTATATTTGACACAGCCACTACGCAAACTGTTGAAAATGGGTACTCCCGAATCTGTAGCTGACACTTTGGTTAATTCAAAAAATTTTTCTTGTACCTTTGTATTCTTTTATGTTAATAATAGTACTGACAAAAACGTAGCAAATGCGGGAACCTATTGGTCTCTAATATTGCTTGACGGGCTAATTCCCAAGCTTACCACTTAGACTCCATCTATGGTCTAAATCATAGTTCTGCACTTACTCTGGCTCAGAACCACGGTATTCTTGAGAATAACGTGTTGGAGGTTGACTGTCCTCAGCGGAACAATGGTTTTGAATGTGGGCTAAATGTGTTAGTCAACATCAAACTCATACTTCACTACTACTGCCTTTCAAATGTAAAAAAAACCTTCTTGGAGTTGTACGACATGCTTAACAATAAGTCGGTTGTAAGTAATTCGAGTAAATTGCAGATATTGCCAGGTTTGAACGTTTCTAACTCATCTTGTGGTTTATCAGATATTAGTAAGTCGGCGTCTCCGGGCCCCGGCGGTGTTTCCAGATCTATAATGTTATAAAATTAGTGAAGAAACAACAAAGTAATGAATGGCATATTGTGAAACCCAAACGAAAAAGTAAGTCAAAATTCAAAAACAAAAAAAGTTTAATACACTATTTAAATTAAAAATAAATACTCTAAACTTGCGTCGTGCAACTTAGAGCATGACCATGACAGTGGGTCTGTGAACACCTTGTCTGGGGTGTGGAAGACGGGCCTACAAAGGAATGGTTATTAGTTATAATTCTGGAGGGTCTCAGGTTGTAAAAAGCAATGAAGGACAGATGTCTGTCTGTAAAGAAGGCAAATACTTCTAAGGGGCAACCTTATCGGAAACGTTTCAGTAAGGATGTTTTGGATCCGGCACTCCCGGACAGTAATATAAATATGAAAAAATGTAAATGTTGTATATAGTAATAGAGGTTGTGTATATGTTGATCGTAGTCCTAATATTGTAAAAAGTGTTAAAAATCATAAATCTACCGTAAAGGGTTGCCTTGTAGTTTATTGGAGATTCATTACTTAGGCATTCTAGCAAACAATGCGCCCATAGTGGAGCAACTGTTAATATTAATCCTGGTGCAAAAATTGTAAATATCAGAAAAAATCTGAATGATTATATAGAGGTTCCTAATTCTAGTGTAATTTTAAACAGCGTCTTGAGACGTCGTGATATTAACGACTCAGCTCTAGATTACCTGAATGAACAATTGTATTTTAATGTGCAACAACTTTAATGTTGAATTTATTGACCTGTATAATTGTATACGTAGGTACCATCTTGCAAAAAGATGGAAGACATCTAAATGGGAGTGGTAATTTTAAATTGGGACGCATTATGCTATCAAAGTTACTAAAACCTATTCCACAATCCTCACATTCTGATACAGTGGAGTCCTGCCCCTCAAATAACACCTTGCACCCTGAGGCGCCTGTTCCTGTCGTGTACTTCTGTGGGCCCTCTCCTGCGCTTTCCTATGCTCCTTCTCCCATG
Source organism: Homalodisca vitripennis (assembly GCF_021130785.1). Lineage (NCBI taxonomy): Eukaryota > Metazoa > Arthropoda > Insecta > Hemiptera > Cicadellidae > Homalodisca > Homalodisca vitripennis. The sequence goes on from NW_025777962.1 coordinate 31,067, forward strand.
CATTCCGAAGCTTCTTCGGGAAACGGGACGCTGGGGGTGCAAATGGCCCCCATGGTTAAAATTCCAAAGCATTAGATCACTGTGAAGTACAACGGAGTGGTTTAAACACAATACGGTTATTAAAATTTGATTCAACAGTTTAGAAAAGTGTTGTTGGAAAAATAACTTTTCTAATATAATCTTTTTAACTAGATATTAAAATTTATGACAGAAACTTATTGGTGGCTTTATGACAATATTGTATTACTAATCGAAGAGTTTTAAATTTTAAGTATACATAAATATTGTTAGGGATATGTATTATGTAAGGGATAAAATCTTACTCAATAAAACTTAGAGTAATACTTTATTTCATTGAGTTAGGTTGTTTTAACAGTCTTCAAGTAATAAAATTCTGTTGAGGGTGAGAGCGTCAGTATAACGCAAGATTTTGCTGAAATAAAAATGATCACATAGTTGAAAATAGATAAACAGACATACATAAATAAAATCTTTTTAGTGTCACTAGTGATTACCATATCAATAGAACCATATGACATCTCAGCAAAGAATGTTTTGGCTTTCGGGTTATAATATTTTTGGAAACTATATAACATTTCTGGGAAGTTTCGTACGAGAGCGTTAGCAAAAGACATATTTCCGTAAAATCTATTTAATATGTAAAATGTATTTATCTTGCTCATTAAACATTATACGATGTGATTTTTAACTTTTGGTTCAATACATATTCCTTAGTTACTTCTGAAATTTTTGTGGCATCATTGTTGCTGTAAGAACTATTTAACGCAGTGTTTATTTTTCAAAACTGTATTACTCAAAGTGTTATCATACCACCAGTTCATAGTATGCGACTCAAAACAGCAGTTTAGTTCATTGTTTATTCTAATTAAAACAATTCAAACCAAGAACTAATCAACTAATCGTTTCCCGAAATAATTTATGAGCACTATCCGAGTTTACCTATATGCATACTATATCAACTTAATAGATATTTGAAAACTATTGTATTTTTATAAAAGCTCAATTGCTTTTATTTTATACAGGAACTTTAAGAGAATTTACATTTTAAATGTGCTAACGTCTGCATTTATAATAACTAGACATGTTTCGGGCGGGAGCAGTTCCGTCTCAATATAAATTAAGATACTAAGATACATGTAACTCCGTATAGTGTGTGGGCGGTTAAATATATCGTAGTATGTTGGGAGAAATTCACAGATAAGGCGCGAGTTGGTCTCTGATAACAGCGGCATTCAATTAAGATCAGAGACTTGGATAAGGCAGGCTGAGATAAATGTCTGACATTTTACTGAGACGTCCACGAGACAACTTAAACTAAGCAACGTTTGAACCCCATAAATAGATCACCTTGTTTACTATCTTTTACTATACTATCTATCCTTTGTTAATCATGCATTTGTAGCATTGCTTTAAGAGGAAAACCGAGTTCTACACGAGCTTTTTGGAAAAAAAACATATCACTTTGCAACACTTATCTCAGTATCATAAAGGAATTCTATTCTCTTCTAAAAATTAAAATTAGGCTATTGCCGGTTTTCATATAAGGTTCATACTATTTATGCACAACACAAATAACTTTATTGAAAGAAAAAACTATTTTGTATTTATATAGCAAAATATGGTTATAATAACTGGATAATCTTATACTTAATAAAAGTGCTTGAAAATCCGCTTAAAAAATTTTCTTTGATGTCTTAGAATTTTAAATTTAGTATAGTTTCTTCCTTTGGAAAAGTGCAACTCAACGCGCATTTCTAATAGAAGTCAATTTTTCAATTTGTTCCAACCACATACTTTTCTATATTTTCAGTTTTTACAAATAGGCTAACCAACAAAAAGTGTAATGTACAAACCGGACTAAACTGAAGCTTATATATGGGTCGTTCACTATACTAGTGCACATAATAGTACATATCTGTTTATTAGAGTACAGAGATTACTTTTTTAATTATTTTGGGAATTTTTGTAACTCATGCTTTCATCATGCAGGTTGTATTCCAAATGAGTCCCACCTAAAAAATGTGTAAGTTAGGTGTTATAGTTATTACCTTTGCGAGAACTGTACAGAATACATTTACTAAACACAACACATAAATAAAAATGGATTTAGTCAGAGGTTAATGTTCACACTGAAGATTGTCTATACGGAAATCACTTATGTAAAATAAATAATTTTCAAAAAAAGGGTTTTAGTTCACGATTATTCTAATACATTAAAAGAATTTGTTACATGCTAGATCGTTAATTAATGATAAATTTTATATTTTAAACATACCCAGTTAAAAAAACAAAATGACGTGCCTGGAAATCCTGTTTAATATAGATACAGGCAAATAAAACGCACTCACATTATTGTATGTATCGTTATAATGGAAGTGGTAAATCTATAACACTATTTTTAACTGTTTGGTTTATGAATGCCATTGTGAGCGACATTACTGACATATTAAATCTTACATCTATTACGAAAGCTTATGTTTGAGGTGGACTGCCCCGACTTTTTCTAAAGAAACACATTCTGAGTGATTGCGTGATATAATATCATGTGATTTCTATGCAATACCATCGTCTCGATGAACTAAGCCAAAAACAGTCCAAGCAAAGATGCGGGAGAGAACGGACTTTATCTCCAAGGACTTAGATCTATTCAATGTGAAAAGTGGCAACCCTCATAAATCGTCTGCTGGCTCTTCTTCATTAAATACTATCGCACACGCACATCCACATACACGCACCGCAATGCTTCGATAATAATATTCCATTATTAATTGTTAACGATGTTGTATTCCTCAATCCTCATTTTCTATCCTAGTTATTGTTTTAATTTTTATTGCAAAACTGTGCCCTCATTGTATTTATTAACGTTTATCAGTTGTTCAAGATCTGTTGTTGTTGCTAATACTTGCCTTGTATTTTTAATGGCTATTGCTAGTGTATTATAGTATAAATGCCATTTTGTATTGCGTGAGTATTGTTTTTTAAATTTTTCATAAATTATTTCATATTGTATCATTGTTGTATTAAATTTGCTGATGCCGTTGGAATAAAGAATAAAGACAAATTGTGACCAATATATATTTGAATAGAATAAAATAAACGATGTATTTAGGATCTACCAATAAACTATGTTGCTTTAATTATTGTTACTACTTATAATCACGCAACAAATAAAAGTATCAAAGAGGCAAGAAACACAACATTTTCCTTTGTACAAGAGGTGAGAGTCTGACTAGAATAAATACAATACAGTTCACCGACAAACATAAGCATGTCTCATATATTGACATGAGGTTCGCTGTTTTCCGACCTGTAATCCGAGTCAGAAAGTCACGTGACTGTAACCTACCACTGACCTCTCTTTGTTTGAGTCAACAATACGTGGTCGCGTATTGTTTGAAACTTCTCTAGTGGTCACATTACATGACACGGAGTAATAGTGACTGACGTTCACAGACATCTGATTTTCACAGTTGGGTTATTTTAAACGCAACTTTAATATCGTTCTGAGAAACGATTCAAAAAATATATCTAGTTGCAAAAACTCTCCGCCAAATCCATCAAATCAAACCACTTTCAGTTTATTTGTGACTCGAAATATATGTAATTATAAGTAGGATTATTTTCTAAATATTTCCTGTCGCAAAGATATTCTTAGAAACAAAGTACTTTTTACTTCATGACGTAAATAATGCAGAATAATTTATTTATATTTAACGTCGAAAATTTTTGCAAGAACGTATTTCAGGTTATTTGATAACAAAAATACATTTTTATGAATTCAAATAAAACATACTTATGATTTTTCTATAATCATAAATTGTATATGCAGCTCATAAAAAATATATATAAAGTAAGTGGATTATTATTAAATAATAAGGCCTATTGATATTTGATTTATTATTACCTCTACTATACGTTCGGAAAAGAAAAATTTTCATTTACTTAACAGAAAATCAAATATTAATTTATATTTTTTTTTATCATAACATACTTGAAATAATTTCATTAACTTCTTACTTTGATTTAAAAAGTCTAAGGATTGTTGATTATTACGCAGTGTTCAATTAATTAACTAAAAGGTTATCATTATAATAAGGGTAACATTATAATTTTTTAATAATATATTATAAAATCGTATATTATTTATGTGAATTTATACTACGTTAAACATTGCTTTCTAATAGTCCAGTAAACAAATAAAAAAATAGTGTTACAATGAGATAACACGTATTTAATTTTATAATTGCCATTTTTCTGATATACTAAATTAGTAAAGTTAAAAAATGCAATGTCATTAAAATGTCATAAATCATTCAGAAGGCTTAAATATCTGTAGAACTTTCTTTAATTTTTTTCTATTTTTATGGAAAGTGGGCGACGATTGCACTCTTCCTTAAATTATACGTTACAAAGTAACCATCAATATCTAATCATTTATTTCTCTGGTTCACAAAAAGTTTATCAAAAATACCTCTTTGCCTTCTTTCGGATGAGATCTGAATGACCAATGGTGTCGGGATCCCATGATCAGTACTAACATTGCAGAAAAATGCCTATGTTTTCCACCAAATCTGAATCACCGTTTTTGGCGTAGTAACGCTCCTAATTGATATCTAGGTGAATTATTTCCACATTCTCAACTGCAGAGAAATTAAATCCAGAGTCAAATATTTAGTGTTTCTTCCAGTCGTTCCTTATCCCCACAAAGACGCAAAATGGGAATGTTTGTAGGTGATTATGCATAAGAAGTGGGATTATAATAAAACCAGTCAATGAAAACACACATAGAGTATTATTTCACATGGAATAACCAAGAAGTATAGGGAAAAGCGAAGTTGTAAGGTACAATATTTCATTTACCTATTTAACGGATCCTAACTTAACATCAACGCGCCTCAACGGTGGGACGAATCATGTCATCAGCAAATTATTTGATGATGTACAAACAAACAAACAAACAAAAACAAACAAAGAATATAGTTATGATATTTTATAAGAACCTACTACTAGTACCTGAAATATATTTTTTAAAATTGTAGATGGAAACATTTATTGCATTCTATTCAGCTAAAAGTCAATAATAATATAAAGTTCACAACTAAATAAAATTTCAAATCTTACATCATCTTAACCAACAGATAAACTTTCTAAATAAACGTAAGATATATCTGTCTGACATGCCTAAGTTCTTACCCAATGTGCAATATTGATAAACTATCAAAATATAAACAAAACTAAGCTAATTTTCGAATAGTGACTAACTGATGTAATTGTTCATGAATAACACATTATTTAACTAGTACTACAAAACATGTGATAGGTTATAAGATGATCAATACTAGAAATATATAGTGATACAACACATTGAATGTCACATTCGATCTCTGAAAATAACCTAGGCACAATTACCTAGGACCTTTGAGTAAGTTTAAAATAATAGTTTAATAATTCTTTTACTACTACACTAAATATTGGAGGCCCTTTAAAATTAATTAAATCCAATATTCTTTTATGTTTCTAATAATGACACAGTAGAATATAGTAAATTAACTTTATATTTACATATTTATCGTTCATTATGCAGTCTGGAGAGTAGATAAAGCTTCCGTTACACTTGAATCGAACTGCGTTAAGACTACGAGGTAAGTGAGCGTGGTAACCAATATCTATAAATAGATACCCGTAAATATAATAAGACGTGATCTATATTATTGTAACAGTTAAAAAATAAACTGTTTTTGAGAGAATAACAGAGATAAGCTGGTATACTCTTTATAAATTATTAATACATTTTGTATAGAAAAGTTTGTCAACGTGGCGAATTTTGAACATCCAGGTATAGGAAACAATTATAAATCGTAGCATTTTCAAAACATTGAGTGAATATTTAAAACTGTTAGGGTTGACGTATGAACAGATGAGTAAATACTAAAATATATACAAGGACAATATTGTTTGACTTTCGAGTAGATTTGTTTTTAATCTTTTTTTTAGAATCGCCTTTTTTAATGTATTTTTTGGCTCTTTAATGTTTTGTTAAATTTTTCATTTCTTCACATATTACAAATCCTCAGTCCTTCCTGACTTAAATATCTTACAAGAAGATGTGAATAATTTGTAATCAAATTAAATATATTGTGGACCTCATGCTGTTTATTTTAAAAAGAACGGTAATAATAACAAACTACCATGAAACGAAAATATTAGTTGTTATATTTACAAGTCCTCCTGCAACAGAATCCAACACCAACATTATGAACTAATACGGTTTATTAAAACATGTGTTAAGAAATTAATTAAGAAATCAGAAACGGATTATTAATATTTTCCATGCTATTCTATACCCCATGGGCCAATGAGATATATCACATGTATAGAATGCAATATTTTTAGGGCACTCAAGCTAAATTCATTATTGGTGTAAAAAATATATACATTCTCTTTGATTGCTACCATATTAGGTTAATCGTTATTATTTAGGATGCCAAGCGATTGATATATAGAGAGTAATAATTGGCTTACAAATATCATTTTTAAAAGTACCCGCGTTATAATACCAAATTTCAAATAGTTTTGTCTATATTCCATTTATAAAGTAGAACGCTTTCACGTGAGTTAGCTGTTTTATAAAGTGTTCTTATATTTTAGTTTTTTTTAAGTAAATTTCAATTTTAAATTACAAAACGCTATAACTACTGTAAATGCATCTGTATATTATACCTAAGAAACTAATTTAATCTCATGGCACGTAAGCTTGACTTATTTTGCATATTTATTTGTAAGTGATTCATTAAACAGAATTAAATTCATTAGCATTACTTAATTTCGTGCAACTAATATTCTTACAAACCATCTTTTCAAGTTTTATCCAACTTTAAAATAAAATATGTTGGCTTTATAATAAACTATTGTTATTTTTGTTTAATGTAACCATTGTATGTACAATTGTTTTGCTTCTTATTTATATGTTCTAACGTACAAGAATTTTTATAAATTTACCTCAATTTTACTCACATTCACAAGTAAATTTCTATCCAGAACAGTGCAAACCATTCAGCAGAGGTGGTGAAGCATTCTCGTACACTGTATCTACGAGGAACTCAATCTGTTTACAAAAATATTAATTGATTCAATGTCAGGAATAAATAATGGCATAAACTAAATTAATATATAAAAATCTTCATTGATATTATAACCGTTCTACTTTAAAACTATGCAATATAAAGTCTATTGATAAACATAGAATACACAGATGTCATTGATATTCATGACATCTGATAAAAGAATGGGCATATTTAAGTTATCGTTACAGGAAACAAGATTTAACAATGATTTTAAATTTTCACTGATACTAACCTCATTCTTTACATCGGTAGACATTGATTGAGCACTCTTCGATAGTATTTCCAATACGGTGCTTCGTCCTGTCTTTAAAGATGACATGACAGTATTAATTGGCGCATATACAAGAAATCATCTGATACTACCTTTATATACGAGGAGTATATAAAGGTACTACCTTTATAGAACCTATATTTTTATATATATATATATATTGATGGATAATATCTACAATAGCGTAAGTTTGATGTATTAATTTAGAATCTACTAGATCGTAAGTGCCAAATATAACATTATAATCAAATGAAATATATATTTCAGATTAGTATATATGTTATATAATATATCTTAGCGTTGTTATGGTGAAGATGGTGGATTCACTACGAATATTGAATTAAGCTCCACTTACCTTTCGTTGAAACACTAATACACAACGTTTGAATCATAATTCAAAGCTGCTGGGTAACCATAATGAGCTCCTGTTAAGACCAGGTGTCATCGATGTCAAAACGATGCCATTAGTTCATTTTTACGACTTCGTCGGCAATATATTATGGATCTCTTTTAGTCAGACATGGACCCCAGATTACAGGAGTCAATAGGTACCTGTTTCTAACTTAGTCTTTGCACTAAGGGTAGCTGAGGGGACCTTATATTCAATATGCTCACATATCTTGCAGTGACATATTTATTTCCTTTAAAACCATTTTATATTAGGTAAATAATGTTGTCAAACACAGAAATTATTAAATATAAATATTTCAGTGATTCTGTCAAAATTATTGTTATTATTTTGATATTTTATATAAAAAACTGTGTCTGGTATTTTTTACCTGAATGGTTAAAGCGTTTGAGAACTCATTGATACAAGCAAAGGTAAAGAAGTTCCATGACCACCCACTGAGAAGACGTAAAGTTCTAGAAGTTATTCCAGACGCACTTCCTCTGATAATACTGTAGCAATGAAATGTAAAACTGGCGTAATGGATGAAAAGTTGAATTCCGAGAGAGGCACCAAAGGCATCATATAAATGGACAATTATACGTTGTTGGTTCAACCACAATAGACGATAGGCACGCACTGTGTTAGCTTTGGAATAGGTTGCAAATGCCTTAATGAACAATAAACATGTTAGTTCGTATCTAATATGTATGTTACCTACACAATTTATTTTATAATTTTTACTATAATTATCATGAGTAAATCTGAACTCTATGTGCAACAACAGAATCATACTTTCAGATTAAGTATCCTGTAGTTTGTACAAACTACTCTAATCAAACCCAACATCCTGAAAGCGTACTTCACACTTTATATTTTGAGGACATATCAGGCTATTCAATCACTGAAAAAACGTCCAAAATTATTACAAAAAGTTTGTGTGAAATAAAACAAAAATCATTCCACACAAGTAGATTAAAAAGAAGATTTTTTCAATATTCTTACGGGTTTCATTGAATTTGAATACAGAATATCATGTAGTAATTTTTCATACAGCATACTTTTAACTTGAAATTTCATAGATTAGTCACTTAGGTGGAAATAAAACTACATTTTAAATCCAAACGGAAACTTCTTACTGTCAGAGTTTTCAGCTAACTTTTGTTTATAAGTTTTAAAACACACAGGAGTAATACGTTACATTCGTGTATTACAAGACATAGTTTTTTATTATTAATAATGTAATTGCAGTACTGTATTATTTTAATATATGATATATTTTGGTTCCAAGGAGTGTTGTATTTATTTTTCTCTTACCAATATCATAATACAAACAACATAATATTTGATCATGTTCACTTCTATACAGAGAATCAAAAACTATCGTTACTATGATTCTGTTTAATACACAAAAATTAAAAATATATTAAAACCCATTAGAAACAAAAGCAGAAATTAATTTATTTAAAAATTGTATGTAAGAATACAGTTTTTATTTCATAAAGGATTGTTTCAACACAGTTGTACATCGATGCCAAACCCGTAAACTTTACCATAAACATTAAGAGTTATCACTTATTTCCAAAATCATTACTTACTTTCGTCAGATGATGATTCAGTTGTTTTCAGCAATTCCATCATTGAAGTAACTCTTAATATTAAGAGGGACTTGACCAGTGCAGTCTTTGCTCACAAGCTCTGTACCGCCTAAATCAAAGGTCGTAATCCAAATCCAAAAGGTAGACTCGAAAATTAAATTCTGATAAGAAATGTTCTATCACTTTGTACCGTTTTTATAGCACATATTTTAAATTTATATGGAGCTAATACTTTATAAATTAAACAACTTTTCGGAAATACTTGGTTTATTCCGAAGTTCAAGTTTACCAAAAAAATTAACAAAGTTTACAAACTTTTGATTCGATTTTCTTCAAAACTTCACACAATCGAACAAATCTAATTAAGAGTCTGATTAAAAATGAATTAAAATTAAAATGAAACTAAAAATTTATACGTCTCAAAAAATGGTTTTAAATTAACAAAATAAAATAAAAGTTCTCTTCTCAAAATACTCAAAATCAATATAACACAAAACTTGATATTAACTTTATGACCAAAATTTAATTCACAATACTTCAAAAATGTAATTAATTCTCAGACTCTGAAAGATGGGAAACTTTAGAAATTTTAATTACAACAGTATAAAAAATCAAAGATATTAACTAAAACGCTGGTACGGGACTTACTACTTTGAAGATTACGGAGGCTGATAGGGATTTAATACGCACTGAAGAAAAATTAAAAAACTTGAATTAAATTTACACGCGATAAAAAATGGAATTACTCTAAATCCCACACTATAGGGTTAGAGGAAGAGCTGCGATTCTCAACAGGGACCTTGTCGTCGTGGCTTCAAGACTCGAACTGAATCCTCCAGCGAGCCGGGAGGAACGCATCACCCGATACGTCACTGACCGATCAGCTGATTGCCGGTCCAACTGAACAAACAAAGTCCCCGCACCGCGTCTAGTTAATAAGAGCCTACTTCCTACCGCGATTCAGCATAAATGAATTTGAAACTATGGTACATATTTTCCCTAGCCCGAAGCTGCAATCACGGTAGGAACCTAAACCTTTAAACACTCATCCCGGACTAAGTACAATAATATCCCTCCACATGCACACTTTTAAATAACAATTCTTTTGTACTTATCACTACGTGGAGGCTGTGATGTGTAGTCCGAGGGGTGATGTGGTAGAAGGTGTCCGACGTCCAGTGTGGGTCCCCAGGTAGCCATCGCAGAGGGATGTGGTAGGTGAGGAGTAGAGGCAGGTAGCTTCTCCAATGATTGTACGGCCGGTGCAGTGCGGCGGCCTCGTTGATCTCGTGGTTGGCTGGCTCTGGTTCGCTAATAGCACTGCTACCTGCTCCTCCAATCTAATAACAATTTCAGCCAGCGAGGCATTGAGCTCTTGGAGGACATTCCTTTTACAAAATATTCCCTCCGTATAATTGTATGGCTGTCAGTCTTTCACGGTGTTCTTATTGTACGCCTGCGCCAGTGTCACGAATGTAAACCATTACCAGATGTTGTTAATTACAATACAATCAATTTACAGGGATTACAATGGCACAATAATCAATTGTTTACACACAATAAACCTCATATAGTGATAAAAAAAACAATATTACATATCACTATCACTATTAATACAACTCATTGTATACCAAAAAAATATTACCCTGTCCTTCTCTATTGGAAGGAACAGGGAACAACAACACCACAACATTACCAAAATTACCCTGTCCTTCTACATTTGAAGGAACAGGGAAGAAATATATCTCATGATATATCACAATACATCAGAATACATCTGTGTATTTACTTTATACACCATTAATGCCATTCATTGTCCCTGAAAATTACATGGTTTACAACAACACTTCTATTACACACTTACACTGGCATTTTATATTATGACTTCTCATCTTAGCCATACAATTTCTGAAATAAAAACGTCGACACATCACCCTTTTTATATTCCATTATTTATTTTTACTATTATAATAAGCTACTGGACTCTCATACTTAACTTGTTTTGTGTTTTGGGCCAAATTAATACATAATTATATAATCAATTCTTGAAGTTAATTTAGAAATAAATTATATTGTCATTTTATTGTTTTTAGACCCATCTTCAATTCCTTTTCAACAATATAATTGTCCTGAAAATAAAACATACTGACCTTTGCCGGGGGGGAGTTAATGTTTATTGAGTTCTAAAATTTCACATTTCGAATTTAAATTTAAATTTAGAAATATTCACCTTTTAAGAAAAACAACCTATCTTTATTTAAAAAAAAAACACATTTAACCAGGATCGATATTTCATTATTATCTCCGATAAGCATTTATATCAGTGAGTTCAATCATATTGCCCAGTCCTTTCTTTACTATCGAGTCATAATTACTTTCACTTATCATGCTCACTTTGTTTTCACTTATCAGGGTTCACTTCGCTTTCACTTATCAGGTTCACTTGTAATAAAACTTTACGATACGGACTCTTACTAACAAATACTTTACAACGGGCTGAATTATTATTACTTGGGCACACCCGAACCTTTTTACAATTGCACAGGAAACTTTCACAATATTCCTATCTCCTGCCCTCATTGTTCTTGAACCTTTCATAACCATAATTATTTTATACTCCCTTTCAGATTACTAGCATTGTCCCTAATATTTAATTTCAAAGGGACCTCAACATTTTTCAAAGTTTCTGACGGTGTCGTTTTCAAAAGCATTTCCGCCCCTAAAATTTTATTTAAAATATAATTCCTTTTTGAGCAACAGATCCACATGCGCTAGCTCCATTTTTATTTTAAAATAATTTTCTTAATATAAATCAAATATTCCAAACTCACAATATTATTCTAAGTCCTCAGTCTTACACACTACACAAAATTATGCAGGTTTATACACAATTTTCAAGTTCATACAAGTCTTATACAAGTTACACACACTTACAGGTATCAGACAAGTTTATGCAAGTTTACAAGTTCTTTCCTGTAAATAACCTGTTGTACAAGTTTATGCTCAAAAAGAAATAGCAGATTGCGCAAATTATGTACCGTTTTTATAGCACATATTTTAAATTTATATGGAGCTAATACTTTATAAATTAAACAACTTTTCGGAAATACTTGGTTTATTCCGAAGTTCAAGTTTACCAAAAAAATTAACAAAGTTTACAAACTTTTGATTCGATTTTCTTCAAAACTTCACACAATCGAACAAATCTAATTAAGAGTCTGATTAAAAATGAATTAAAATTAAAATGAAACTAAAAATTTTATACGTCTCAAAAAATGGTTTAAATTAACAAAATAAAATAAAAGTTCTCTTCTCAAAATACTCAAAATCAATATAACACAAAACTTGATATTAACTTTATGACCAAAATTTAATTCACAATACTTCAAAAATGTAATTAATTCTCAGACTCTGAAAGATGGGAAACTTTAGAAATTTTAATTACAACAGTATAAAAAATCAAAGATATTAACTAAACGCTGGTACGGGACTTACTACTTTGAAGATTACGGAGGCTGATAGGGATTTAATACGCACTGAAGAAAAATTAAAAAACTTGAATTAAATTTACACGCGATAAAAAATGGAATTACTCTAAATCCCACACTATAGGGTTAGAGGAAGAGCTGCGATTCTCAACAGGACCTTGTCGTCGTGGCTTCAAGACTCGAACTGAATCCTCCAGCGAGCCGGGAGGAACGCATCACCCGATACGTCACTGACCGATCAGCTGATTGCCGGTCCAACTGAACAAACAAAGTCCCCGCACCGCGTCTAGTTAATAAGAGCCTACTTCCTACCGCGATTCAGCATAAATGAATTTGAACTATGGTACAACTTTTTCTCATATCTCTAACGGTTAAGCCGCAAACCGTGTTTAAAGTCAAAAACGCGAAAAATTACGACCCACACGACTCTCGAGAACGTATACAGCTGTGAACATGAAACTTGGAAACCTCATCTCCCAATTCAAACTGTACCTGATTTCTCTCATCCCCCTGATAAACATAATAACCTGATTAAGATTAATTATTCAAATTAAATACTCTTCAGGCTATAAAACTGATTATCTCATAACGCCCTGTGGGGCAGCTTTACTGAGAACACAGAGTCTAATCCACTTCATGGTAAGAACGTTGATATTTTGTACAAGGTTTGCTTAAAAGACGAAATAGGTGAATAACGTCCCCGGATCCGCTATTAAATCCCCGGATTTGGAAATAACCACATGTAGGAGCCTGGGGCCGTAGCCCCCAGCGAGCCGATAGCGAGTATATTATATATTACAACCCACCTATATTAAAAAAATCTAATATATAAAACTCACATTCATCTTTATTAAAAAACTATACGTAATTTTCAAAACTAAATAAAATTTTGAATTATTACATTGCCTGAATAAGTATATTGTCTAAGTACTCAAAATAAGCTAGTTTAACACAACAAAATTCCCTCAACCATTACATGTTGTTTTAAAGAAATTTTAATTTAAAGTTAAGTTTATATATTCTTAACACTAATTATATGGAATTTCTTATGGTTTAGTGATAAAATACAGACAGTTGGAATACCCTACATGCTTAAGTGCAATAAATATTGTTTTAATCTTTTCGCCTGTATTACAAACTTTATACAATATTTTACTTCAATTAATATGAATTATTTTATTTTAAATATTGTAAAAAACATATACATACACAGGCTAAGTATAAAGAATGTTAATTTTAGGAATTGTCAGGATCAACACGAACACGCGAATAAAAATATTTAAATGTAAATATTGGAAAAACTGCAGGAACAAACAGCCGAGACCACACAGTATACATTTGCAGAACAACCAACTCGCGCGGCCACTTCCTCCGTCCTCGTTAACTTTTAAATTTATAACTGTGGTATTGTAGCCGAGTTTTGCCACAAATAGGCCTACGAGCAATATACCGAATATGAGGAAATTAATTTAGGAGACAAAAATGTATACCTCACATCGTAGGGCTTTTATAAAGCTGGTGTAATGCTCACACCACACAATCTAAATTAAATTTCAGTTTATTTAATATTCAGTGTGTAACAGTGTGTAATCAAATGAATTACATTATTAATATGTCTATTATGTAACAAGAACGGTGTAAATTCGTTATTTAAAGTTTGGTTTGGGTGATAGAAGATTTCAAAGATAAGATAATATCTTATATTTGTCATCGTTTTATGTCAAAAAATATATATCCCGTTATATGAGTTATATTTATTCTAACATATGTTATTATTACTATTTTACCAATTATGTGTTTTTTTAGTTTACTTCTGAAAATGATTTAAATCCTGAGCTCACGTTTTACACACACATGTACGATATTCAAGGTTTATAACAAATCCTCTACCATAAAATATAGCAAAAGCTATTTAAAATCCTAAATGTAATTAATAATAATAATGAATAAGTGAGTGTTTATCTACACAAATTGTTAGAAAGGAGATGCTTGCTTTAATTGTACCGTATGAAGTCCAATGCCATCTATTTTACTTGTTAGGGGTTCTTTGTATTTTTTTTTTTTTTAATTCATTTTAAGGGGGATTTTAGTATTTGAATAATTATAAATGACCTGTTTATGTTATAATCACATTAATACTGTCAGAATGGAAAAATCATTTCCCTCTGTCTTTTTTGAAAGCCGTTTACTATTATCTTTCTATTTACTGATATTACTAATGTATATGTAAATACCATTTGAAATTTAAAAGTAAAATATAGGGAAATACTTTTTAAGCGGACAAATTCATGATGTGTAATAGATCAGCTATTTACAGTTATCGCGTTTATTCTTTATCAAGAATGTAATAGAAATCTCCTGAAAATGTTTCTCTGTGCTTCAAATTAAATAAATCTGCAAGTATATAAAAAAATAATATTATTTAGTACATGACTAATCCATTATTCTGATCTGTATTCAAAGCATTTGTTTTAAGTATATTTTAAAGTTCTTGTAAATGTCTTACTACAAAAACTTTACATGGTAGATATTAGTAGATTTTAACCAGCCGCTAACATAAGATTTTCTGTGAGCAAATATGTAACATTATTCCTTATTAAAAGCAAAAAAGTGTTATATAAGAGTTATTTCTTACAGAAATTAACAAAGTAACTATAGTGTAATATACAGTAAATACACTAATTTATACCTAATGACGAAATAATTATTTAAATTGTAAGCAATCTAATATTTTTGTTAAATAATTTACAGCACTACAGTAAGCATTTTGAAGCGTTGAGGTAAGTAGGGATCTAAGTACCATTTTTCTGATTCTGAAATAATTGAGTTACTTATTCAGTTTTTATTTAAAAACCCAAACCAAATATGTTAATTGGTTTTAAGATTTTCATACTTTAATATGTTTTAATATAATAAAAATGTGTAAATAAAGGCTAAAAAATTATTATAGATAGTTTGGTAGTATGTTTGCAAGGTATAAATTAGGCTATAGGTGCCACATCCATTTACCTTTTCCTCCACATCCCTACAAAATGTTTATGCCTTCAGACTTTTTACCACTGTAGCTATCACAAAGATGTAAAGTTTAAATCAATTATACTGGAGTATACTATTGTAAATAACTCTGGATTTGAATGAAGTTTGGTTTTAATATTTTCAAGTAACAAATTTCTAAATATGTGGGAGCAAAAAAAATTATGGAAAAGTAAGGTAGAATCATCAATGAAAATAGTACTTACTTCAAAATTAGTATTTTTACAAACACGCACCATGAACTGAAAAAAACTTAGATTTTTAATAAAGACCAACTGATGTGTTTATTTGTAAGTAATACACTATGTAACTAGTACTACAAAATATATCGTAGGTTATAGGATTATCATTGCTAGTAAAATATAGTACTACAACACGCTAAGTGTCCCACTCGACCACTGAAAATACCCGTGGTCAAGTTACCTAAGACCTTTAGTTGATAGCAGTCTAAAGAGGCTGCTACTATGGCACTAAATCTTGGAGGCGCTTTAAAATTAAAAAAAAATCCAATATTCTATTGTGTTTATAACAATAACACAGTACTATGCAGTGGATGGGCTTTATATTTACATAGTTGTTATTCATTCTGCAGGGTGAAGTGTAGATAAAGCTTCCGTTACACTTGAGTCAAACTGCGTTAAGACTATGATGTAGGTGAGCGTGGTAGTCAATATCTAAAAACAGATATCCGTAAACATAAAAAGTTTGTTTATGATCCAAAATTAGCCATATTATTATACAAATTAAAATATAAACTGTTTGTGAGAATATAACGGAGACAAGCTTGTACACTCTTTACAAATAATTAATATATTTTGAAAGGAACAATTTAACAACGTGCTCGATTTTAATAATATTTATAAATAGTAGTATTTTGAAAACATTGAGTGATTATTGAAAACTGTTATGGTTAACTGTTTATGAACATAAAAAACAGACGAGTCAAGACCAAAACAGATAAGTGGACAATATTAATGTGTTTTCCAGTAAATTTTTAAAAATATTTCAGAGGTGATGAATTTATTGGCTAATCATTGCCTTTTTTAACTCAATTATCAAACGAGAAGGTGTGAATGAATTGTAAACGAGTGAAATATATTGTGGGCCCCATTGTGTTAAACTTTAAGACAATGGTACTTCCGCCAAAATCTGATAAAAACGGATTAGTTAATTGTTGATGAAAACGAACTAACATAATGAACTAATTCAGTATTTATAAAACATATATTAATAAATCTATTTTAAGAAAGGCAAAAATTGATTATGAGATCAGAGAGGATTAAAAATATTTTTAATACTATAGTATAAACCACTACATTATTTAGGATGCAAGTGATTGCTTTGTTGACAGCAACAATTGAGTAACCAAAAAGTATAGTAGGTAGAGTCGGGTAAGAATGCGCGGTCGGATAAGAATGCGCATAGCTATATTTTTAAGTTGGCAAGCCTGATCAGAGAGAATTTGCTTCCCGCCAATTGGACAGATCACACATACGCCGTTCACAGTGAATAGCTTTAGTTTGCCTGGTTTTACGTTTGTGACAGGTAAGAAATTAGTTTTCGTATTTTTATTGTAATAATATTGTTTTGTTTCTTAGCTATTTGTGTCATTCAGACTAACTAATGGTGACTTTCATTACACACATTGTGAAGGCCATGTATTCAGCTCTTAAATGATGTAATTTGGAGAGTTACACTCAAAGTGGCCTGTGAAATTTTTTAGGTTATGTTCATTTTGTGCTGTGCGGGTAAGTTTGCGCATTAATGGGGTGGCCAAGACTGCGCACCATTTGGTGTGCGCAGTCTTAGCCTCCAACTTATTGTATCTTCATATTATTTGATTTATTATACTGAATAGGTTTATATGATACTAATCGTGGGTTTTTAGTTCCAGATATAAAGAATGGGGAAATACACCAGGAAAATTAAGAGAACATTATTGTTCACAGAAGACAATTTGAATGAAATAAGGACAAGGATTGCCAATGGAGAAAGTAAAAGACAAGTGGCTAAATCCCTTGGTATTTTGGAATCTACTCTTCGAAACCGCCTTAAGAAGGTAAAATGTTGATAAATTGATATACATTTTGGAATGGATTTATTTTTTATGTTGTATTTACATATAATTAATGATTTATGGATGGCTAAGTTTGATTCCTAAATGCATTCCGAAATGTACAAAGCTATTATTTATCATATTTGGGTTTAGATTTTTGGTAATTGTATAATAAATTTCATTAATAGATCTTTTTCCTTTTCAGACTTTTCATAACAAAAAAAAATGTTTAGGAGCTGTAAGCTGTTTATTTGTTTCAGGGAAATGTACCAACAAGTCTTGGAAGATACAAGAATGTTTTTACGGACGAAATGGAAGAGGAATTGGCAAATTTATGTAAAGATTTAGATATGCGTTTCTATGGATTGACTAGGAAGAGAATCATGCAAACTTCCTATCAGTTTGCTAAATTGAATGGTTAGAGTGACAGATTTAATTCTGAAAAGAAGTTAGCCGGAAAAGACTGGGTTAAAGAATTTTTCAAAAGACACAAGCTGTCCACAAGAAAGCCTAGAGATTGCAGTCTGGGAAGAGCGATAGGGTTTAATAAGACTCAAGTTACTAGGTTTTTCCAAAATTTGAAAGCAGTCTACGAGGAAATAAAATTCCCTCCCCACAGAATATTTAACTGTGACGAATCGGGGCTTTCCACAGTCCCCAAGAAAACTCCTAAAGTGATATCACCAGTTGGTAAAAAAGAAGTTAGTAAGGTGACATCTGGTGAAAGAGGTCAAAATGTTACAGTTGTAGCTTGCTTTAGTGCTACAGGCATCTACGTACCACCAGCTCTGATATTTCCTAGAAAACGGATGAAACCAGAGCTTTACGTTGAAGCCCCTGTAGGCACACTTCCTCTAATCTCTGATAGTGGCTACATGAACTTAAATATTTTTATAGACTGGCTGAAGCACTTCGCTAGCCATACAAAACCCACTGAAGATGACCCTGTTCTATTGCTTCTCGACAACCACTCCACTCATATATCTCTTGAAGGTGTAAATTTCTGTAGAGATAACTTCATAACAATGCTGTCCTTGCCACCCCACGCTAATAACAAAATTCAACCCCTAGATAAAAGTTTTTTCTGCCCTCTCAAGACAGATTATTCTGTTGAAGTTGAAAAATGGATGGTAAGTAACCCTGGACAATGTGTAACCGCTTATCAAATTAGTGGATTGTTTAGAGAGGCGTATAACAGAGTGTCAACTATTGAGAAAGCAGTGAAAGGCTTTAGAGCAACTGGTATCTATCCGTATAATCCAGATGTTTTTAGTGATGAAGATTTTTTGCCTTCCTCAGTCACAGATAGGCCCCAACCAGAAATTGATCATCAAGAGGTTTTAGAGGAAGTTGAAAATGAAGAAGGTGGTGATGAGTCCGTTAATGAAACAACAGTTGAAAATTATATATCTCAACCAGGGCCATCTTCCACACTAACAAGCATCGAATCAGCCATTGAGATGAATATGAAACAGAATGAATTTAACGTCACATCTAATGAAAGACAATTGACAAAGGCATCTAGTAATATTGTTTCTTTAACTGATTTAACCGAGAATTCAGATAATAAAAGTATTATCGGTCAACAACTTCTGAAAATTCATCCGTTGCCTAAAAAGTAGTAAAAAGACAAGTGCAAGCCAAAAAATTTGAAATAATATCGGGATCACCGTTCAAAAAATTTCTAGAGGAAAAAAAGGGAAAAAAGGAGCAGGAGTTGCGTAAAAAAGAAAAGAGGCGGAGAATAAAAGAGGAAAAGAAATTAAAAGGTAATGGTGTGAAGAGAAACCTGGATTTGGATGGAGAGCCAAAAACTGCAAAAACTAAGAAAACAGAAGGAAATCGAGAAATGGTAAACGGAAAAGAAGAAGAGACATTTTGTGCAGGTTGTGGTGAAAGCTTTGAAGACTGTTGGGTTCAGTGTGGGCAGTGCGAACAGTGGTGGCATGAGGCGTGTTCAGATTACGTAGGGTCAGGACCTTACACATGTTACCATTGCTAGGCCAGGCCACGCACTCTTACCCTCCATTCAGCGCAGTCTTACCCAACCATGCGGTCAAGACTGCGCACATGTAAGGATATACAAAAACACTTGTTTTTTATATTAACATAAAGTTTCAAGTTTTTAGTTCATTTATATGTTTGCCCATAAGGCATAGAAAAAAGTTATGTATTTTGTATTTTTGTTACTGTTTAATTATAGCATTTATAACAAAAAAGTTGTTAAGTGCGCATTCTTACCCGCCCCTACCCAATGATGCAGTTGTATTGAAAAGTTTACAATGCAGACCTCTATGAAATATTCCGAACAAGAAACATTGTTTCAAAGCGAGATCCAGTCGGTAAGTTCAATTCAAAAATATTGTTGTTAAAGGTCCCCTCGTTATATTATCAAGTTTCAAATAATGCTGCCTTCATTCCGTGTAAAGCTGTGAACGTTCACGCGTGAGTCGGCTCTTTCACAGTATGTTTTAACCCAATTTCTTTTTTTTTAAGTACGTCCAAATTGTTATGCACATCTTTGCGCATACTTTTAGTTTTAATTATAAATTTGAAAAACCGCATACCTTATCTACACCTGATAAACAAAGTTGTCCTACACGATAATTAATAAAAGTAAAGTGCTCTGTAAAATTAACATTATTTTACATGTATTAGTGCGGGTGTCGTAGTTTCAAAGTAGCGCGGGTGTTCAGTTATGTGGACAGGTTTTCCGGTAGAGAGTAACCAGAACTGCAGATGCGTGAGTTTTCCCTGTGTCTAGAAATAAAATCCGACTCGTACTTTGTCAAGACCACTGACAACAGTATTTGAGGAAGGTCACGTTCGCTTTTACTGGGTTTGCGCATTCGCACATCAATCCCAGGTTTGACAACGCCAGGCACCAAGATTCCCTGTTGATAGGACTATTCCCGCAGCCAGCCGGTCGGCGCGGCGCGGCGACCGACGTACCGCCAGCACCGGAATTCCGATGCCCCTGCTTTTTTCTTGTATGCAATTTTACCTTTTTATGCACTGCAGAGCTAGTATACCTTAATCACTGTTATCTACATTTCGTTCTGATTTCCTTGGGACTCTTTGTATCTTAGTTCACAAATATAGTACTGTACTGTATTATACAGTGAGTGACTGAAGCAAGACTGATATTACCCTAGACGAATAAATTTGTTTTATGTGTGTATTTAAAAAATAAATTAATTTTTTTTGTTAAATACATTTTTTAAATACATATGATTTGTGAATCTGAAACTGTTTTTCAAAACTTAGATTTTGAAAGTGATGTGCAGGGTACTCTTGTGAATTTGACATTTGAACTATATACTTTATCCTCTGCATATCCTGATTTTTCATTTGAACATTTACACGCACAAATAGCGGTGCTTGTTGACAAAATGGACAAGTTGCGTTCTGTGTGCGATGTTCGGCTAACGGAACTGCAGTCTTGCAACTCGGAGATCAGACTTTTATCTTCCAAACTTGATCTTGAAAAGGAGCAGAGACGATCAGCACTAAACAACTCTTTCGCCCTTCAGGATGAGGCAGAATCCGAAATACGTAACCTTAACAAACGTGTTTTGAATCTCACCAAGGCTCTTAGAGAAAGCGATTCTCGTGTATCTGCCCTGACAACGGAAGTGAATAGATTGTGTTATAAACTAAATTCCTCAAGTACAATAGTTAAGAACTTAGAAGATCTTTAAGACACTCAATTATGTACTATTGAAGGTCTTAGTTATAAGTTAGATGTAGCTAATGACCAGTTGGTAAAGCTGATTGATACGAACGCTATGGCGTCTCCTATTGATAAATGGGTAGAGGAAGAATCAATTAACGTCTACATTCAATCATGGTCCACTTCCTCTGAAATGTATACCAACATTTTTATATTTGACACAGCCACTACGCAACTGTTGAAAATGGGTACTCCCGAATCTGTAGCTGACACTTTGGTTAATTCAAAAAATTTTTCTTGTACCTTTGTATTCTTTTATGTTAATAATAGTACTGACAAAAACGTAGCAAATGCGGGAACCTATTGGTCTCTAATATTGCTTGACGGGGCTAATTCCCAAGCTTACCACTTAGACTCCATCTATGGTCTAAATCATAGTTCTGCACTTACTCTGGCTCAGAACCACGGTATTCTTGAGAATAACGTGTTGGAGGTTGACTGTCCTCAGCGGAACAATGGTTTTGAATGTGGGCTAAATGTGTTAGTCAACATCAAACTCATACTTCACTACTACTGCCTTTCAAATGTAAAAAAAACCTTCTTGGAGTTGTACGACATGCTTAACAATAAGTCGGTTGTAAGTAATTCGAGTAAATTGCAGATATTGCCAGGTTTGAACGTTTCTAACTCATCTTGTGGTTTATCAGATATTAGTAAGTCGGCGTCTCCGGGCCCCGGCGGTGTTTCCAGATCTATAATGTTATAAAATTAGTGAAGAAACAACAAAGTAATGAATGGCATATTGTGAAACCCAAACGAAAAAGTAAGTCAAAATTCAAAACAAAAAAAGTTTAATACACTATTTAAATTAAAAATAAATACTCTAAACTTGCGTCGTGCAACTTAGAGCATGACCATGACAGTGGGTCTGTGAACACCTTGTCTGGGGTGTGGAAGACGGGCCTACAAAGGAATAGTTATAGTTATAATTCTGGAGGGTCTCAGGTTGTAAAAAGCAATGAAGGACAGATGTCTGTCTGTAAAGAAGGCAAATACTTCTAAGGGGCAACCTTATCGGAAACGTTTCAGTAAGGATGTTTTGGATCCGGCACTCCCGGTTAGTAATATAAATATGAAAAAAATTTAAATGTTATATATAGTAATAGAGGTTGTGTATATGTTGATCGTAGTCCTAATATTGTAAAAAGTGTTAAAAATCATAAATCTACCGTAAAGGGTTACCTTATAGTTTATTGGAGATTCATTACTTAGGCATTCTAGCAAAAAATGCGCCCATAGTGGAGCAACTGTTAATATTAATCCTGGTGCAAAAATTGTAAATATCAGAAAAAATCTGAATGATTATATAGAGGTTCAACCACCAGTTATCTATTTACATGTCTGCACAAATGACGTGCCTGTAGCCTATGATGGGGGGCCTGGGTATGACGGTGATTGTGGGAAAAAAGAGGTTTTGCACAGGATAGCTGAGGTATTGTATACATGTAAGACAGAATTTCCTAATGCTAGTGTAATTTTAAACAGCGTCTTGAGACGTCGTGATATTAACGACTCAGCTCTAGATTACCTGAATGAACAATTGTATTTAATGTGCAACAACTTTAATGTTGAATTTATTGACCTGTATAATTGTATACGTAGGTACCATCTTGCAAAAGATGGAAGACATCTAAATGGGAGTGGTAATTTTAAATTGGGACGCATTATGCTATCAAAGTTACTAAAACCTATTCCACAATCCTCACATTCTGATACAGTGGAGTCCTGCCCCTCAAATAACACCTTGCACCCTGAGGCGCCTGTTCCTGTCGTGTCCTTCTGTGGGCCCTCTCCTGCGCTTTCCTATGCTCCTTCTCCCATGCATTCCGAAGCTTCTTCGGGAAACGGGACGCTGGGGGTGCAAATGGCGGCCACCTAAACTCTCTTAGGTTGGTGTATCAGAATGTGCAGGGTGTTGTGCCTAAATTGTCATGGTGGATTTGCATTCGCCTCAGATTTTACGTTTCTCAGAAAATTTTCTAAAAGAGTGTGAGATGAATGTTTTTGTATTGTCTGGGTTTGGGGTTGTGTCCGGTTACTGTAGGCCTGCAAAGGGACGAGGCGGAGTGTGCATCCTGGCTCACGAGAGTCTAAAAAAATGTCGTGCTGTTGAGGTTTCGAGATTTTGCATTGAGGCCACTTGTGAACTTGCTTGTATTACAGTGGAGCTAGGTGGTTCCCAGTGTTTGGTTCTTTCTGTTTACAGACCCCCACTTTCTGACCTTGGCAATATTGAACAGTTTTTTAATTCTTTGACTGCATGTCTTGAATCTGTTCTGAAACCCAGTTTTAGAGTTATTATAGCGGGCGATTTCAATATTGATATGTCTACTGAAAAGGTGGCTGCCAAACGACTGTCTCATCTCATGTCTTCATTTGGGCTTAGAGATACTATAAAATCCCATACCAGGGAGTTTAATGGGTCTATGACACGAATTGATAACATCTTTACCAATATCAGTCCATGTGAACTGGACACTCAAGTAGTCATAACGGCAGTCTCTGATCACCATGCTCAGGTTGCAGATTTAAAGGTTGAAATGTCTTCCGTGATAAATGTCCCAAGATCTCAACTCAAACGTCGGATCACAAGGAGCAGCATCCATCTATTAAGATTCGTATTGGCTAAGGAAATGTGGGATGATTTTTTTTGTGCCCGGAATGTTAATTCGAAGTTCTCGCTCTTTCTTTCTACTTTGTCCTATTATTTGAACATTATTGCTCATATAAAGAGAACAAAATATTGCAAGACCAAATCCATTACTAAGATAGCTCTCAATAAAGATTTACTTGAGCTTCAGGAGAAGGCCCTTGCTATGTACTCTCTGACTAAACATCTTGGTTCTGAACACCCCTTGCGTAATTCTTACTGAGATCTTAAGAGACAGTTTTGGACCAGCATTCACTCTGCCAAGTCTGGATTGGTTTTCAATCACATCACAAAGGCCCAGAATAAAAACAAGGCCATTTGGGAAATCATTACAGACATTCAGCCTAAAAAAAAATGTAAGTCATTCACGAATTTCTCCATAAAGAATGAGTCTGGTTCCTTGATGGTTGATCCTTTGGAAATTTCATGTCAGTTTAATTCCTTTTTCTCTGGAATAGGCGACCGTCTTAGAGGTAGTCCTTTGGAGCCACGCGGCATGAGCCATGTGATGCGGACAGTTGTACCATCGTTATTTCTGAAACCAACAAGTATCCAGGAAGTGACCTCAGTAATAGGATCCTTAAAGCCTGGCCATTCCGTACGATCTGATGATATTTCTTCTAATCTTCTTAAAGACGTTGGTGAGCAATTGGCTTTGCCCTTGGCCCACATAGCGAACGCTACCTTCGAAAGTGGTGTTTTCCCATGCATTCTAAAGCAAGCAGTAGTTAAACCATTACTAAAAAAGGAAGCCCGCATGACATGGAAAACTACAGGCCAATATCTGTCTATCAACTTTTTCCAAAGTCTTAGAGAAGTTGTACCTCATTCTTTTACTATCTTTTTTGTCCCAAAACAATGTATTTTTTGAAAAATAATTTGGCTTCAAAAAGGGTTTCTCAACACTTGATGCCGTGTTTGACTTCATTAATCGTGTTTCCGTGGCTTTCGATAAGCGTCACCATACCTTTGGCATTTTCTTGGACCTTCACAAAGCGTTCGATTTTTTTAATTATAAGCTCTTATTGTGTAAACTTTACAACCTTGGAATAAGTGGAAGCTCATTTGACTGGGTCTCTTCATTTTTGTTGGGCCGAAGCCAGTTGGTTGAAATTCCATTTGTTAACGATTCTGGTTTCTTGAGTTATCGATTATCCTCTGTAGAAACAGTAAAATCAGGCGTGCCCAAATGCTCTGCCCTTGGCCCCATCCTATTTCTGTTATTTGTCAATGAAATCACGTCTAGTGTAGGTATAGGTAATTTGTGTCTCTTTGCGGACGATACGTCTGTCAATATGTCGCACGAAGTTAGAGAAAACCTTGAGTGTGATATGTTCGTACAGGGTAGGTGTCTGCTTAAATGGCTGGAGGATAATCATCTTACTGTGAACACTGCAAAAACAACTTTTCTCGATTTTCATATTAGACCTCATACGAGCTGTGATAGTGGTTCGTCCATTATTATTGGGAATTATGTTATTGAATCGACCGAGTACACAAATTTTCTGGGCTTGACTTTAGATTCTAGCCTGAAATTTTGTCTTCATATTGACAGTGTATGTAGCAAATTGGGCAGCGGAATCTTTATATTGTGTCGACTGTCCCATTTTTCTAATAAAGATATTCTTTTGGCTGGATATTATGGATGTATTTACCCACACCTTACCTACGGACTGCCTATTTGGGGGTCTAAAAATTCCAGGACAGAATACATTTTTCGGCTTCAAAAGAAATCTCTCAGGATTGTGTTGGGGTTAGCTAGAAACCAATCATGTAGGGGCTACTTCCGAACCAACAAAGTACTTACATTCCCGTGCCTATACATCCTTGAGACCTTAACCTTCCTAAGGAAAAAACATGCATATTTTTACCTCTGATCTATCTAAATATTACAACTTTAGAAAATCTTTCCGTTTGCCCACTCCAAAGCACCGTACATCATTTTTTGAAAGACAGTTGTATTACTCTTCGGTTAAATTATTTACCCATCTCCCTTTAGAATTGAGATCCGATGAAGTAGTACCTAAATTCAGATCTAAACTTAAGTGTTTTTTAATTGATAGAGAGTATTACTATGTTAGAGATTATTTGATGTCCCATTAATATTAAGTAATTCAGATACATTGTTGTTCTTTTTATTAAATGTATATTAACCTTTGTCATGCAATGTATTTTATTGTCGATTAACAAATAAACGCTTTGACTTTGACTTTAATATCATAGAATATAAGGTTAACTAGTGAAGCCAATTCATATGAAATTGGTTAATTAAATTTAATAGTATTAAATCCATTTGAGTTAATTAATTTCGTGCGGTTAATTAATATTCTAACAAATTAAAACAAACTTTTTAAGTTTTAGCCCATTTAAAAAAAAAGTAAAATTAAATAATATGTAGACTTTCTAAGAAATTTTGATGTTTTCCATTAAACGCTATCGTTTTATAAACAATTTGTTTGTTAATTACTTAAAACATGTTATTATTTTCATAAATGTAACTTACATTCACAATTACATTTCTATCCAGAACAATGCATCCATCCAGCAGAGGTGGTGACCCATTATCGTATACTGTATCTACGAGGAACTCTATCTGTTTAGAAACATAATAATCAGTTCAATGTTAGGAATAAATAATGGCATAAACTGAAACAATATATAAAATCTGCATTGATATTCTAACCCTCGTACTACGCAATGTACAGCAAATTGACGTACAACACATGAAAGTATACCAAGATATATGTTAAAAGTTTGACAAAGCATTCGGTTTTCTTTATTGTAAACAAAAACAGTTATGTCTTGTAACTCTATCGTAAAATGTTATTTGGCTTGAAATTGAATTATCACTGATGTAAATATTGATGTAATTTTTTTTAAAGATGCCAAAAGATTTGAACAATACAGTATCTATATTTATTTTATTCCTAAAGGAGACAATATTTCACAACGATTAAAGTTTTTGTACGACACTAACCTCATTTTTTACATCGGTAGACATTGATTGAGTCCTTTTTGACAGTATTTCTAATACGGTACTTCGTCCTACCTTTAAACATGACATGACAGTATTAATTGGCGCATAAACAAGAAATCAACTGACACTAATTCTATATATACATATGCCGGCAAGTGAGAGATCCGGGTTCGACTCCCGGCGGAGCAAGTACTTTTTGCGATTCAATGTTTATTGAAATTATATATATATATATATATATATATATATATATATATATATATATATATATATATATATATATATATATATATAGAGAGAGAGAGAGAGAGAGAGAGAGAGAGAGATTCTATATATATATAGAATAATTGATGTTTGACAAATAGTCAGAAACAGCTGTTTATACTTAAATGTTAAAAGATAGATCTTAAATCTTAATTTTAATGTGTTTTATCAGTATTTTTACACAAATAAAATGTAAATATCTAACTTGTACCCCAGATTGCACCAGTGACGAATTAAAACATCTGAATCATTGTAAATCTAATTTTAACACATTTATCAAACCAAACTGAATGAAGTAGTTGTAAATGTTTTCACGTACAGTACTTCAAACTAACGGTTTCTTTCTTTCATGCGACAGGGCATTTTTACATGGGGTTGAGGAAAAACAGAGGAATTTACAATAACTAGCCTGATTGAACAATTCTTTCCCAGACTACAAACCCAAAAAACAACTATTCTTTACAATTTACAATCAATTTATTTTTGGAAAGTGATGAGAACTTGATAAGAATCACCCCCAAAATACGATAAAAAGAAAGAAAGTAAGTAGGACTAGTCCAACATAGTCTTCTCAGTATTACTATGCATGTGTAATATTCTTCATTAGGAGAATAGGGCAAAATAAACTATGGCAATGAGAATACCTGAGATCAAAAATAGATTATAAGAGCGTAAAGTAGTCACATTTTGACAGACGTAGAATTCAGAGAACTACATACATATATAGTTTCTTTATCGGGGCATTAATGCAAACTCAACTGTTGGAATAAGAGAGTTTATACGAGCGGAAGTGGACACATTCTGATCAAAGTAAGCTTTTCAGTCTAACGTATATACATATTCTTTTCTTCGCCAATTCAAAGCAAGCTCTCTACTATGGCACTATAAATATTTTGTATTACACAACAAGGATTTAAGTTAATGCTTTTTGACTTAAGTAGGCTTCCGATACTTATTTATTTGTATTTTTGATTGGTTCAAGTACCCACACAGCTGTGGTGTGGGAAATGTAATCAATTCGAACCACAAATATTTCAAAGTGTGATAAAAACCTCAGCTTAAACTCTGATTCTCTTATGAATGGAAACTGAAATAATGTGTACCTGAAGTATATATGCTTACGTTTAAAAGGTTCCATATGACTCTGTAGTATTACATTATGAGTGCTTTATCTAAGTATTTTGAAATTTTCTTTTGAAAATGTTTAGTAAAACAAGCTACTATAAATAAAACAAAGTAAGAGTCATTTATATTTGGCCTAACTAATCAACGGCGTATAGTAACAAGACCTTTACATAATTTACGAAAGAATTACTTTAGAAGAGATCCAAAATATAAATTGGGATATGTATGTGTATTTTCATAATCAATATTTATGTATAAATTTAATACAAGAATTATTATTAATATTTTATTTATTTGTGAACTATAATAGTAATATAAGGTTTGTTTAAATGTAGCTTGGAATTGATAAGTTGACATTTGATTTATCTCTTGGTCTTTTATCGTGGTATGTATAATTGTTTAGGAGAAGATATTTATGAAATCCTTCTATAAACACAGAAATGGTCAAATATGAATCTTGCAGTTATTTTGTAACACTTATTGGTATTATTTTGATATCTTGTATAAACAACTGTGTCTGGTATTTCTTACCTGATTAGTTAAAGCGTTTGAGAACTCATTGATGCAACCACAGATAAAGAAGTTACACAACCATCCGCTAAGAAGGCGTAAAATTCTAGACATTATTCCGGAGGTAATTGCTCTGATAAAACTGTAGCAATTAAATGTAAAACAAACGTAGTGTATGAAAATTTGAATTCTGAGAGAAGCACCAAACGCATCAGATAAACGGACAATCATATGTTGTTGATTCAACCACAGTAGACGATAGGCACGCACTGTGTCAGCGTTTGGATAGGTTTCCAATGCCTTAATAAACAAGTAAAGTGTGTTAGCTCGTGTCTAATATATATGTTACATAAAAGATTAATTTTACAAATTTTTACTATATTGATAAACTCTAACTCTACTTACTCCAACATAGTAAAACTCTCAGATTAAATATATTAAATATCTTGCAGTTAGAAATAGTCCAATCTGACCTAACATCCTAAAAACTTATTTCACGCTTTATACTTTGTGAATATAATCGTTACTGAACCAAAGTCCAAACATATTACACAAAGATATGAATAAACTATACAAGACGATTATTTTTTGTTCCACACAAGTAGATTGAAAATAAGAATATTTTCAATATTATTACGGGTTTCATTGATTTTGAATTTTATCTGAATATCAGATGGTAATTTTTCATATAGTATAGTTTTAACTTTAACTCCCATAGGTTAGTCACTTAATTGGAAAAAAATAATTATTTTTATAACAAACGAAAACTTTTTATGGCCATAATTTTCAGCTACATTTTGTTTATAAATTATAAAATACCCAGGGCTAATACGCTACAATGGTTATTTAAAAAGCATAGTTTCTATTATTAATACTGTTGTTACAGTACATTATTAATCTAAAATATGATATACTTGGTTTCGAGTAATGCTATAAATTAAGTAAGTATAAATTGTTCTCTTAGCAATATTATTACTTTAAACATTATACTCTATCATCTTCTGCAACATGTTCTGTATAGAAAAAAACTAGTCTCACCATGACTCTCCGCCGTACGGCGTCTTTCGCAACCAACGTGTTAGTAACATTCATATCATTTTGGTAAACCTACAATTTCATATTGTAACCATATCGCTTAGCTAAGCGTATGCGTATAAATTGTACATAAATAGACGAGTAGCAATTGTAATATATAAAATTAAAAATATATTAAAACCCACAAGAAAAAAAAACCTGCAATTAATTATTTAGAAATGTTGGGTTATAATATTATTTTAATTTTTCAAAGGATTGTTTTATTAATATAATTGTAGATCGATTCCAAAACCAGTACATTATGCCATACATTCAAAGTAAATAAATCATATCTATTATCAT
Source organism: Homalodisca vitripennis (assembly GCF_021130785.1). Lineage (NCBI taxonomy): Eukaryota > Metazoa > Arthropoda > Insecta > Hemiptera > Cicadellidae > Homalodisca > Homalodisca vitripennis. The sequence continues at coordinate 61,682 of NW_025777962.1, forward strand.
TACTTACATTCGTGAGATGATGATTTAAACGTTTTGAGATTTGCAAGATAAAAATACAGTTAAATGCCCAAAGAGTCGAAAATACAACAGAATAATATGCTGAAAACATGATAGGCATTGTTGTCCATAAAACTAAATTGTTCTCATAAAAGTACTGCCTTATACAGATTTCCAAGATTATCCAAACTGCCAGTAAAGTGAGAAGACATTTGACAATACAAGGGTTGATACATGGTAGTTTATTTCCCGTAACGCTTTTAAAGTGGACCTAAAACAGATTCAATTTGTTACTCAATACAAGTAATATACAAAGGGAGGATATTATTTAAAGCATTTGAAATATTGTTTCTAAGATGTATAAAATACTGTAAACAATAACATAAATTAGGTATAACCATGACATTATGTGAAAGTTGGATTTAGCTCCAGTTCACCGTCCTCTCAGTGCAACGACTGGTTCTGACGCTGTTGCAGACTTCACTCTTTAAATCTGTAGTCATGTTCGTCTGAAAAGTTACAAAAATTAACAAATGAAACATTGAAGCTCATAATAAATGCATTACATCTTTTAGAAATCAGCATAGCATATTATATGATTTTAGGATTTACGTATGTGACTATATCAGTTTTTTAGACGCTGAACTAAGAGAAAGAGGAACTGGAGCTAAAATAAAAGTATACTTTTGAAACATCAATCCTTTCCACTATAGTTAAATAACTTTCAGTTTGAATAGTCAAAAAATTATTCATTACAAATAAAACAATATTTTACAATCTCTTTTGATATTTCAAATTGATAAGTTACATGACATTATATTTTATCAAACAAAATACAATGCATCCCAATAAAATACAAGTTTCAGATATATTGTAGATATTTAAAATGCTATATATTTGATAAAATAAGACAAAAACACGTACAGGACATTTAAATATATTACACATTATTGCATTCAGTTTAGTAATTATAAGATTATGAGAGGTATACATAGAAGATTAGAAAATATTATCATATTTTGTATTTTACACTTAAATTTGCATCTCGAAAAAGGTTGATTCTGATAAAAAAACTGTACAGATATTTTAACAATTCAACACAAAAGGTCATTTTAAAACCTATTTGAATTAAATATTGTTGAGACTACCGTGTTATTTAAAGGCACAAAATAAATATAGTAATAAAATAAAATAATGATTTACTTATTTTTTACTTTTGTGCTTTTGTGAGAATTTATATACTATTGTTTATTCGTTTTAAATCTTACAATTTAACATATGACTTGCCTTGAATTTGCTTTGAGGAGTTATTATAGATAGATAGTGATCAATAAAACAATTATGGTTGATTCACAGATATTTGTCGTTGAATAATTATGAAGAATATTATGTAATAAACATAATAAAGTGTAAGTTTCACGTCTTTATAAAAACAATTTAAACTCCTTACTGCTACTAAACTTAAAAATTAACTCTGCTTTATAAAAAGTTATTTCCTAAATCCTTATTGTATTATATTATTGGTTTTATACATGAGAAATATTTCTTACCTCAAATAACGGCCATTTTTTTATGTAATACATTATTTTGTTGACAGATATCCAGCTTGCAATAAAATCTGGGATAGAGAAAGCAAATATGAATCTTATGATGGTCTCCAAGATCTGTACATAGCTCGTCCAGTATTTAGTAATCAGCTCTCGATAATTATATAATGCAACAGCGAGTTGTAAACAGAAAGCTGTGAGAGTCCATAGCCATGAGCGAACAGTTAGCAATAGCATTTTGTTATCTGCAGAAAATAATATTTCAGTTTTACTAATATTTGATGAAATTCGTATCATATTTTGAAACAAGTAGCATATTTAATGCTAAGATCGTTCATTTCACCTGTCACTTAGTGCAGTGTCCAGAATATGACAGTGTTACAGATTTTAATTCTGACAATGTCTTTGAGTCTGGAGTCCGCTTAAATAGATAAAAGATAAAAATACAAAATGGAGCTAAATATAAAACTTGTTTGTAATGATGAACCCTAGCCACCGTAGTTACGTTATATTTATGCTATATGAAATCTTTATTATTGATCAAAGTTTTATGGCACAATAAATTTATTAAATGAACATTCTTATATAAGAAACCCTCACTTATCTGTTAGTAAATACGTTAAGAGTGATGGATTTTTCACGGCAATTAATGCACAATTACTCTGATATGAGATAATAATCATAAGTTTCGTTGATATCCCATTACGGCAATTAAAAGCAAATAATTTAAAGCCATAACATCTAAAATAATATATTTCCAGAATCAAGAAGAACGGAAAGACAGATCAACATCTCGTATAAGATGTTTGCTAGCAGAGGAAGAAATGAAATAAGTTAATTATACTCAAATCTACATAAAGAATTCATAACTGTCGGTAGTGTAGTGACGTGTTCGATAAAGTGGTGGGGGGGGCAATATTATAAGTTAGTTCTATATATATTCAGTCGTAGCAAATGATTCAGCCACATCAATACTGATAAGAAAAAATCGTTTATTAAAGCATTTCTTACTCGTAAATATATACTGTGATTCAAAAATATGGTTACCAGAAAAATATTGACAGAGATTTTTTAAAAATTAAATGGGATGTGTAGAAAGAGTTTGTCGATCGACGTTGTAATCACACTTTTCAAATTTTTCTTCAATTTTAAAATAATAACAGGCACAAATAAAAGAAAATTTTTAATACAGAAAATAAAAACCTCAGCTGGTCAGGTTGAATCTTTTATTCATGTAAGACAGGGCGTCGTAGATTAAAGGTCCGGACTCATAGGCGATCTTTTAGCAACTTCTGAGTAGTTTTACAATTTTAATTTGATCGGATATCCATTTTGGGTGATTTTAAATTTAATTTCACTCTTTTTAATATAATTTTTAATAACTATTTTTGTAGAAATCGTATAAATTTTTAAAGAAATAATTTATTAAAATACTATCCATGAAAATGATATCCCTTTTAACAACACTCAGAACCCCATGTTAGAAATTTCATTTCGCTACCCTTGCAAAAATATCCCCATAACACGATGGGTGTTATTGAATACATAGTTACAATAGCTGTAACATGTACAAAATGGGTCATTAACAGTCCATCCCATTAAAACACATAGGCGGTGTTACAGCACATTGTATACCCATTATTGTTAAGTACCGTAATGGCCCACGAACAATTCGTAATTGAATTTCATGTATCAGGTCGGTGACTAGGAACATTGCATAAATTACTGTACTGCTCTATGAAATAACAGATATTTTAAATCAATATATATGAAAAATAAATTTATTATTGTCATGCTGTTTAAAAAAGTATAAGTAAATGAATCCTATCTGGATTTATAATTTTCAAATAGAAGAAAGAATTATAAGAGGACCTGTATGGGGCAGATATAAATAATATTATATTTCATAAATCAGACGTGAAATTTTTATAAACTCTATAAAAGTGCAAAATTATAGAAAATAAAAGAAATTTATGCACATATTCTAAGGAATATGTATACATATTTCAATATTTAAAAAAATCATTGTTTTAATGAAAATTATATTTTCATCTAAGAAAATATTAACCGAGCAGAACACATGCGCCAACAAACGAACTTTTGATAATAAATTATAACTATACCTCTGCAGGGTCCTTCTTCGCCAATATTTTCGATTAATGACATAAAAATATCAATGAACAATATAAAGAGGCCAATTTAAGACCTATTTAACATTAAACAAATGATTCTCTAAAATATTGATTCTATTTTTCCATCCCTACTTTCAGTTCAGCCTTCTTTTTCGATTGAACAAGAAACGTAATTTAATTTGTTTTAAAATTACGGAAACCTTTATTCCACAAACCGTCTTAACTGGTTTTTCTTATAATTAACTGTTGAGATAATTGTAATAGTAATAGGTAGAATTTTCTTCACTTAAAAGATGAACTACTCACCTCTTAAAACGTACACCTTACAACACATTTCCGTTTTATATTTTTCATATAACCAAACTATCGAGACCTATACAAAATTTAACGTTTCCTTAAGATAGATAGACAAATGTAAAAACGTGTTATTTTCAAGTCAGTTATCAAATAGTATCATTATATTATTAGTTTAATTAAAACTCTATATTAACGTTATACTGTGATAAATTATACCTTCGTCCTCCTCAAAGGGTGCACGTCCCAGTAATCTGAGCACTATGTAGAAATACTTTGACCACTTCCAATATACAGTCATAGTTGGCATGGTCATGGATGCTTGGCTGTTCCTGATACGAGTGGTGTTCTGGGCAGAGGTTATGGTGGTGAACTTTATAAACACAGGAAATACTACGAAGTTTATTACACAGCTTGAAACAATCTCAATAATTATTTTCCAGAAATATACTATTATTCTCGTGATTTTTATATATTTTCCATATTTAGTTTACTAAAAATGAATTAAAAATTCATACTTTTGTGATAAATATAAATAAAATATAATTACGTAATAGAATTATTTTTACACAGTCATGTTTAAGAATTAATTAATTAAGCATTAATAGTGCTTAATAGAAAATAAGTATTTGTAATAACTAAAGAACAATAATCAAACTTAATCATCCAAGATTTTACGCCTTGAGTATCTTTTTTAATTGTGTGTTACATTTATCCAAAGAACATATATATTTTTCTGTAAATAGTAACACTGTTTATTATTTTATTATGTAGCAATTCTATATCTGATTTTACCTAAATAATTACATTAATTAGGTTAATTAGATTTTAAGATAATTATAGTTACTACAATTCATTACATTAATTATTAACACTTTACAAAAAATTTTAGTAATCTATTACATTTACCGTGGATACAAAGCGGTTTTGCTATCTGAATTGAAAGTAAGTATGTGATAAGAAATTATGTTATAAATAACGATTAGATTATATAGTTCTGTTTATTTGTACTAAACTAAAAATTCTCTAACTTGACTGTAGGCTCCAATATCATAAGAAAGAACGATTGGATTCATATTAATTCACATACAATACAATAAATGTTTTAGAAACATGTTTTTGTTTTATTTAAAAGCCTAGATGATGAACATAAACACAGATTTAATACATTTATTATTCAATCATATAATTTTCCAACTGTTAATTGTGCTATGCGCATAGAGATAATAGTGTTGTCTTATAATAATTAAAGTTGTTCTAATATTTTACATGTTTCTAAGTAAGCATTGCTTTTATGATTTAATCATGATACATAAAATTTATAACAGCGTACGTATCAAAGCGATTATAATTTAGTACTTTAATGTTTACTACTCACGTTTATTTAATCTAAGATCACAAGATTACCATTCAATCACAACTTTAATACTTAAAAGACTTTTATTTTTTTTTTAATTTCCAAAGTTATTTATTTATCACTTTAATTAATAAGTTTTAGAGTATGCAGTGAAAAAGGATACAAAATTAATACACTGAAATGTTTACTTCATTAATTCTGTACATTATTAAATAGAACATAACAATATTTTGAATTATTAGTAAAAAGTAATTACTATTCAATACGTACCTAACAGGAGATATACAACTTAGAGGTAAGCTAGGCGTCAACTTATACAGGATACTGTTTTGTCATGTAGGTTGTAGCAGTCGTTATTACTTAAACAACGTTTATGTATTATTTGTTTGTCCGTTACTCCACCTCAGAAACGTTTCAGTCATGCAACGTGTTACTGCTACAAAAACTTTTACTATAGCTTAATGTCAAAGTTAATAATATTTGCTTACTTCAGGATGGAAGAAGTAAAACTTTTGTGCTAAAATTTTAGTTATTTACGGTGTTATGTGTATTTGTTTAGCAAGCAAATTGTCTTTATTATGGAAATTCGCAATTATATTTCTGAGCAGTAAAACTGATCCGTTTAAATCTTCAAAACTCAAGTGTCAGAAACATTTCTATCATCCGCAAGAATTCAATATTTCAACTTATTTCATACGAGAAATGTTTGAAAACCTCCCAGTCATATCCCACTTGCTTGTTCCACAATAAATAAGTACTGGTAATTCTGTAGGTAGAAATAAATAATCCAAAATGCTTAATCGTATGCTAGTAAATTTATTTTTTCCACTTACGACAGGAACTTGAGACAACTTCCATTGCTCAGTCCTAAAAAAAACTTTCCACTTGCTTCTGGATTTATGTAAAGGAAATTAAGGAAGCGTAGTGTTGGTTATAGTGCTATCTCCCATAGTTAATTAAAGTTTTTAATCAGCTCAACTGAGAAGAGTAGACGAGTTTCAGAGAACGATAATGAATTGCTATTTTTAAATGGCGCCACCTCAATTGCAGAATGTTGTAGGGTGAGAATGAGGGATTTTCCCAACTGCAGAAAGATGTAGGCAGGCTAGTCGAGAGTACACCATCACTGACTTGATTTACCCCCCCCCCTCAGATTAAGACAACCAAATAGAAAAAACAAGATGTTGCTCCAGTAGATCACATAATAAACTTTCTTTGTAAGATTTCGGACTCCGACATTAAGGTTTACAGACATTTGGACTCTGCCAAATATAGATTTATTAATGCACTACCAATTTCAGTCTAACAAATTACTGGGCATTCAATTATATAATTGTTGCAGTTTAAATCAAATTGCCTACTTTTTAAACAGGTCGTAATTGTTTTACACAATTATTTAATTAGCGAAGTAAAGTAATATACGAAACTCTTACATTAATGAGAAGCTAAAAATACAAACATTTTGGATAGTACAGGATAAAGGTATTTTAAATAGGCTACTTCAGATCTTAAATTACTTTTCCTTTTTGGAAATTAAATCACAGAAAGTATATGTTACTATCTTACATTAAATAACTTTAACGTACGTAATCTCTATAGTTAATACAAATAAATAAGTTTATGACAATTTTTATTCTGACGGATCAATATAGAAATACACATTTTGGTTATGTACCTCTAAAGTTCCATGATTTTGTCTGTGACATGGAGCAGTGGTCTAAAACAAAATTCAAAACCTGGTTATATATTTACTGTATAGAGTACATAGTTAATAGTATTTACCTATCGATAAATGAATATTTTTAATTTTCAAGTTACTTATGTACGACTTAATCAAATAACATCTGACTGAGTGATACATTGCTTTCCAGTGAGATAAAATGATCTTTAAAGAGCACATAAACCAACCGAAACTTAATAAACATATGTTCTAATGTGCATTCTTAATATGTAGATATGTCAGGTTTATACGGTGTAAATGTATTTTTAAACTCGATAATACTAAAGTGTAGTGCCTAATAAAGTGTACGCCGCCTTGTTTATGAAAGTCATAACCGCAGTACATGTAAGAGCTTAATTAACACATAATGGGCTTGAGGTATACGCCTTATAATACTCGTGGAGGCCTCTCGTGCGATGAATATTAGTTACGTAATCTACTATTAGGCCCGACTTATTAGAATAAGCTTATAATTTATTATTGTCTATTCAATATTTTTTCTGTTATTTTTCCTTTTTTGGCATTCAACAAAAACAGTTCAAAACAAAAAAGATAAAATAAATGGAGTATACAACTTTAATATAAAATTAAGTTGTAAGTGCCATTTATAAATCCTTACTCTCTATTGTACATAAAAAAAATTTTGAACTTAAAGAAACAAAAGTTTGAAAAAGTATAAAGAAACATGATATTAAGTTTGTTTTAACGATAGAAAGATGAAAAGATCTTCAATCTGATATCGAAAAGTAGTGTTACTTATTGTATTCTATTAATAAATACAGAAAAATAGTTTTAAATAATTTTTATTTGTGAGTTCAGCAGGATCAATAATGACCAAAAGTGTATTTATCTCTATATAAAATAATAACAGTAATCCATATTGCATACCTTTTTATTCGGTAGGCCTCTCGATAGCATTGTTATCTTCTTATAGATTTTTCATTGTAGTATTGATAAAAACCAATATACTCGTAAGCTCCATATTTATCAACAATACTACACATTTGTCATTGTTTAACATGTCAATATGCATTTTTAGCCTATTATGTTTATTCTATTAGACTTAAGTTCATGAAAAGTAAATTCCAAATATGGTTAGTGAAATAATTTTTCAAAAACTCCCCCTACAATTTTCAAACAAACGATATCGTTATATATCAACTTTACTAGCGAATATACTATAAAGTGAATAATTAGAATTCTATTTAATGAGTATAGGTTTTATAACGGAATTTTTTAAAACAATTTAGTGATTTTTATGACCTCACATATCGTTTTATATAGTAAAACAAGTCAATCACCCCAGAAACGACATCAATATTTAGTATTGTATTGCTCCACGCTATTTTTAATTTTTAAACAAAATGAGTCTACATCACATGTATTATCTTTTGGTGACATGTTGTGTGGACATTTTATATTTAAACACTGCTGTAAATTAAACTACTGAACACATTGTAATGTGTCATAGCAAGATATCTCGAGAACGATTTAATTTCCATACTTGTACATGAAATTTAGTTTCTACATAGACTAGAATTAGCTCTATGGTGATACATTATTAGCCATTGAACATTGCTGAGCGTTAGTTACGTAGAGTGACAATTTATTTTAATAACTATCAATTAAATTAATGTTTTTTTCTGCCGGGGGAGACAAAACAAATTTTATGTGGTAACAAATACTATGTAAAACAGGATTCTCTTCCTATTCAATGTATTTCACTGTTATTTGGTTTTAAATGTTTGGTAAAGAATACTTGAAATAACGAAATACAGTACAATTACTGTACATTTTTTGTGAATTTCATTGAATAATAATCCGTATATGTTTACAATGTTTGTTTGAAACAATTCTTAGAAGATGACTTTTTATTCTTGCATTCTTGGAGGGAAAGAAAAACATAATTCCTACTAGATCAAAGAGGGCTAAAAATATATCAATATTTCAATTGGCGTAAACGCTAATGATACTAGTAATGTATTATATGTTACCAATAAAATATCTCCTCCCCTACAGTAACATAATCTCATCTTCCAGATGTCCTTCATAACAGGTGTATCAAACCATCATACGATAATTTTTCTTATGTAATCTCATTGAATTATTTCAATAAAAAGAGAAAAAGTAAAAACAAAATCTAAGGTATACTTGGCGCCATACAATACTTTGGCGCCACTTAATTAAACAAAGTCAGCAGCCGGTATTGAACGTTTTTCCCGAAATTTTTTGGCGAATCCACCTTAGTGTAGGCTCTTATTTTTAAATGTTTTTATTGTCATGTTTTGAGTATATGTTTAGAGTGATTGCATTGAAATAAAATGAATATTTTTGTCGTTCATTTAAAATAAAATCTGCTATGCAGAGAACAATTACATTGTTTATACCAAGGAATTTAATGTTTCGTACTTAAAGATTGTTTATTTATTACAAAATTATAATTTTAAGGGTTAAGTGTAGGAATATCCTTTGCAGATTTCTAGTTAAACTTGGCGTATGTTTATAATATTGTTATGATAATCTATGTTAATATTCATCATATACTTGGAAAGTGTTTATTACATGAATCCGAACTGATAAATTTTCAGTGTGTATGTATGTATATTTTATTGCTCTGTAAATAAGGCAAAATTGTCTATGACTATGAACTAAATGCTATTACCAGAGTAAAAATAAACGCCCATCAATATACATTGTCTGGCATATTTCCTGTCATCCTTGTGGCAAGAAGACGAACCCAAAATTGGTGTCAGAAATATAAATCCTTCAAAACAAAAGTGCCCATACACGTGAAAATCCTACTAAATTGTGTGCGAAACCGCGGATAACGGCAAGTAGAATCAGTAAACTAATTCACTAGACAAATAAATAACCGAAATTTGGACATAAAATCTTTGCAATATTTTTCACTAAATTGTATCATACAATAAATACGTTCACTAACATGCTAAGAACTTTTGGGTGTTTCTTGTACATTTCTAAAATAATTCAGCGTTACATTTAATCAAACGCAAGAATTTGGGATGCGATGCAGTGCAGAGAACGCGAGTGAAGCCGCGGGTAAGTGACAGTTTATAATAAAAAATCCTAATATAGGAACAAGGTGAACACATTATACAACAAAAAAGTAACCTATTACTTTTTTCGTATATTGTGAGTGTAATTAGTTGAGATCTTAAAAAGTATTACAATTTAAAACTATGACTTTTAACCAGTGATAAATCTTATGCATCAAAAAGATTTTACATTATGTTTATTATTGTACAACTGATTCTACTATTTGCTTGTAGAAATATAAGAAAACTTTGATATTCTCAACCGAATATCACCACAACGATGTAGTAGGGATTTAATCAAGCTGTAAAGGAGAGGATAAAGGCCACATGGGAAATAATGCTGCGTCCAGTTAAGAATGTATTGTCCAAGATCGCCATAGAATCCTGAAGTGGACCGATTTGAGTAAATCTTTTCACAAACGTATGTCAGTTTTAATCTTTTATATGTAATAAACAAAGCCGGTACAATATAGCGTTTAAGTCCAATTTTAAATTTAAAAAAAAGTATTCGATTGCAAATGAATTTAAAAGATCTTACAGAAGGATATGAACAATTTGGTTATTTTTAAATAAATATAAAGTATTTGTATACGATTTTCATATAAAAATAAAGATTATTGTCTTATTTCCAACAGAATAAAATTCCATGAAGCAATCAAATTGATTTATTTTTGTATTTAGATTACAATTTAGTTACGAGATGAATTCCAAAACGTATAAACTGCGTTGATTCCGAACCCAAGAACAAAGAAATACATTTTAAATTTTTTCATTTTGGTTTGCCATTGTTGATAAGTTTTATGACGGAATACTAGTCACATTCCAGCCTATAACATACAAACATACGAATAATTATCAAAGTATGTTGTGAAATAAAAACCTTTATTTACGATATACAGTACAATACTTATCAAGTATTATTTGGTTATAAGATGTTTTGATGTTATGTTATTGGTACAATAAACCTAAAAGAGAGTTTGACGTTTACTTTTATTATTGCTATGTAGTGAAATAATAAATATTGTTAGGAGTAGATTTCTCTGTAACAGTCATAAATAAATATGAGCTAATTCTCTCAAACAGAAAATATATATCACTGGCCCAACTAAGAAACACGCTTTCATCCGCTGACACAGTAAAGCGGCGATTTCCCACGATGTCACTCTATTTATCTCGACCAGCTGATCGTTCCCGCCACACTACTCTCTTGAAACCAGGGGGCCATTAGTTACAAGGCAAAATCGGACACGTGTCTTTTGTTTTAAATTTTTTAAATTAAAGCTGTCTTGAGTCTTGTACAATATTGTATGGTCTATATATACACCTATTAAAGTTTGGGTTCATTACTTGACGAATAAAGTGTACAATCGTAATTTGGAAAGATGCAAATAAGGTATATGATGTGTAATAGATCTGAATGGAGTTAACTTTTGTTAATTTCAGTACAATTTCACTACATCAATTTAGTTCTTTAAACAATCCTATATGTTTTAGTACTACATAACACATCTAAATGTTTTCTATACAAACAATAAATATCAGTTTATAAAAATATACTTGTATAATGAATAACCTCAACGGACAATCTTTATCCATTGTCTTTCGTTTACAGTGTGTCTATCAATCACAAGTTAAAAAATATACCGGGTGAGAATATATTTTCAATTTAACACAACCACAACGATATTGTTAAATCTGAACGCTAAATTTCATTGAGCCTAGGGGTTGTTGCTAATCCTTACTTGTTAATTGATGACTTTAAAATTTTGTCACGAACGCATGTTGCTGACCATAATCTGAATGTTGTGCTTTTTTATTGAGTTTTGTTGGAGAGTTTTTCGCTTGATAAGCTTTCTGGTTCCATTTCCTTTAACTTCTTAATCATTGAATATTTCTGGAAAATCACGCTCCTTTGCATAGTAACCCAGGATTGCTATGATCATTGTGACCTGATAAAAGATTTACAATGGATCCCGTACAATGTGAAATAGTGTTATAAGTTCAAGATATGATATGTGAACGACATTCTAGTACAATATTAAGTAAACTGATATGTTAACATATTACGTAACATTCGTAAAAAGATTAATTAGTGTTTTGTAGTTAATATTTTATTGTTTTCAAGCCCATACATAAAGTTAATACATAAGTAGCTCCTTTAGATTTGTACATAATTTCTTACTAGTAAATATTTATTTTTATTTTAGAGATGTAGCCTCTAAAAGTGTTTTATAATAATAACATAATATTAATAAAACTTTTGACACTTTTAAACTTTTATTTTTCGTACGATGTTACATTTCGGAATCATTGATTCCATCTTCAGGTACAAAAATAAGGTTTAAGTTAAAATAAATAATTTAAAATCAATTTGTCATGTTTTGAGTATGAGATCATTCATTGTATATTGTTTAAAAGTCTATCGAATAATAAATTTTTTGGTAGAAAATCTTTGTCATTTAATAATATATTATGATTAATTTTGGCACTTTTGTTAATTTCAAAACTGTTCTAAAGTAGATAATAAGCGACTTTTTTTGCTTGTGTTTAAAAATTTCAAGATTGTTTTCGATGTTTAGTGTATGTATGGCCGGTGTTGTTGTTTAAATGGTCTGCATATTTTGAATTTGATGATGTTTTCAATGCTTTTATGCCATTCGTTGTAAGGAAATATTATGATTTGATTTCCGTATCAACTAGACACTGCATATGATTGTCGACACTGGCAACTGAGTCAACACGGAGATCGTTTGCTGTATATTAATCTATACTATTTATTGTTTTATATCGTAATATAATTTTTTGAACTTAATTTATGGCAAAGATAAGACTAATAGATTTTGAAATACTACTTACTAGTTTGAACATAGAGTTGTATTTGGATGGGGTAGAGACCGATACACGTAAAATACAAAGCTGCCTCAAAAACGTTTTACAGTGTAGTACAATAGTATTGTAGTACGTAGTGATTGTTTATATTTAGTTCCATGTACTAATATTCTACTTTATAAAACATATTGCACTATTAACCTTCATGCGCCTACTAATTATATATAGGTAAATGCATAGAGTACGATCTCAGTGGCTTTATTTTATTTTATTATATTAAAGGGACAAACCATTTTACAATAAATTACACAATAGCTGATACAAGCAATAAGATAATATAAATAAAAAAATAGTAGAAAGTAAAAAACAATAAGTGAAATAAATTAAAGAGAATATGATATAACAGCAATATGAAGCTTATAAACAACAAGATGTAAATGAAAATATAAAACTGATTGATACTGCAAGATGGTATTCAGCCATGAATTCACAAACACTAGATAACTAATAACAGTATAGTATATAATTATTAATACCAACAATAATAAACTAAATAAAAATGGCAACAAAACAGGAATAAATAAAATATAATAAATATGTGAAAGCAACGACAACAAATATTAGCAGCTGTATATAATACCATCTCCTATGAACTACTAGAACAAGAATACCATACATTAGCGATTAAAAATAAGACATTAATAAATCTGGGAATTTAGCTAGGTAATAAGTTATTATATAAAATTAGCAGTACACAACACTCCGTAGAGGAACATCCAATCACTCTTAAGCTGCGAGGAAAGTAACACAGTTAACAGCTGAGAGCACTGCAGTTCAAGATGTCGATCTCAAGAGGAAGGGTGTTTCCCGTGGCTTGAATCCGAACTATGGTTCTGTGTTGTTCATAGGTAGTAGCGTGACAACAAGTATTTATTTCTATGTTGCAAGTTTTGCGGCAAAAAAGGAACTTGCTCAACACTGAAGAGTATTTCAAAAAGCCATAATAGTCTGCAAAAAAGCTGGCCAGCTGTGGGTTATTTGGTTGTGCCCTGGATTACAGAAACTTCAGAAGGTTCCATACACTCAAGCAAAGTTCATTATTGTAATCAAAGTTGACATGGTTGTTAATCTAGAAGATACTCATTTATTGGGCTCTCTCGGAAGTCTAAATACTATGGCTAATAAAATCCAGTTTTCGTCGTCCTGCATGGATCATTTGTTGCAGGTATCTAGAAAACTTCAGTGCAGAGAGTAGTATAAATTTACTCGCCTTCGGCTCGCCCAGGCCCTAATTGAGGTGTTTAATAAATTTCGGGGATAAGCGGAATTCTAGGATAGGTTTAGTCTGAGCATTAGATCAGGAAATATGGGAGTTTAAAGAAGAACCTTTTTTAAATTTTCAGGATTTCCATGAACGTTTTTGACTTTAAGAGGATTTTGTGCCTTAACCGTTAAAATTATCCGATAAAAAGTGACTGGGACCTTTCCTGTCGGAAATTTAATTTTATCCAATTTCTGATATTGGATTTGAGCTAAGAATTTTGGTTTTAGCCAGTACAGAGCATGGGAGAATAGTCCTGCACTGGTCAGCTAGTGTGAATTAATTAGTGTAAAATAAAATAAAAACTACCTTTATCAGATTATTAAGTTGATCAGGGGGTTTAATTTTATCAGGAGTTCATCTACCAGGAAATTCCCGGGAGGGAGCGTTAATGTTATCGGGGGGGTATAAGAAACCGTGGTATTTTCCCGGGAAATGTGTGTCTAAGGAACGAGAATACGTGTACAGTAATTTGTATTAAAATAAAACGTTGATCAGAGGGTTTAAATTAATTAGGAAACTGTCATTCCATAACACAGTTTTGACAATGAATCACTATTTCATTACATTAGTTTTAAAACGTTTCTCTGTCTTTATTCTACTATTGATGCTAGCTAACGCTTCAGCCAATTTTCAATGTGGGTTTGTATTCACTCGTTACCTAGCAAAGCAAGTGCAATCTGAATTTAAAATAAATTTACACCAATATTACTGGCATATAAATATAAATTCACGACAAATATTTTATTGACCCCAGATAATACAGCTCTAACCTAAAAATAATAAAATTATTACCGAAATAAACAAACGGGTTTTTTCGGCCAAATCATTGCGAATAAAGCAAAAAGTTACAGGACTCTTTTTGTAGATAACGTAATTTCTTAGTTCTTTGTCACAACTTATTTTAAGCTACGACCAACGGTTTGGGCACGATCAAGCCCGGAAACTAAATTTTCATATGATAATTACAAAGGTTTAGAATACAGTTATAATCGCGTTTTGTGGCTTAGCCGATCGAGATAGAGCCAAAAGTCACAGGACAATTTTTGTAGATAACATTATTCCTTAAATTCCACGTCTATTTTTATTTCTACTTCCGAACAACGGTTTTTGCCTCTAACGACCACGAAATCTAAATTCTCATTAGAAAATTAATAAATATTTGCTCTTTAGAGCGCGCTTTTTGCCTAAACCAATACAGATGTGCTAAAAAGTCACTGAACCTTTTTCTGTAAATAAACGTAATTTGGTAACTATATTGGGTCCAACTACGGACCAACCGTTCGACCGCTATCAGGCTTCAAAACATTATTTTTAACGAAAACATTTCTGGAATGTCAAACATGCGAGCTTTTGGTGGTTAACCATTAGAGGTTAGAACAAAAAGTCAACTGGTCCTTTTTTGTAGGTCATTTCATTCCTGACTAACGATTTTCCATCAGATCCGAGCTATATCAAACGGTTCGCCCGTTATCGGTCTTACAAAAAATGACCTGCAAGGGTTAAAAATGCGCGTTTATTTACGATTTTTTTAAGTTATACCTGCGTGCCAAATTTATAGTTTTTCTAGCACTTCTAGAACTATGTTAGAATTTGAATCTACATGTCTGTCTGTCAGTCAGTTTTACATTGCGGCTTTATATTATATAGTATGTGTCCGTTAATAGGTTGAAACATATATTGTCAGTGTAGGGGAAGTGGTCAATTTTGGTCAAGTAGTTTTATCCACTCATAACACATGTGGTGTTGGTTATGTTACGAGTAAAAAAGCCAATACCGTAGAGCACATTGAAACTGGCTAGCGATTCATTTACTTTCCTACCATCATGTCACTTTCCATTTTATCCTTGTATTGTAGTTGATAAGTTTATATAAATAACTTGATATAATGTCCCGTTTATTATTTCTTTTGCTATTATTATAAACAATCGATATTATTTGGTTTACCTGACTATATTATAAATCTTCCTTCTCTAGGCAAATTCTCCTTCTTATTTCAGGCAAATTAAATACCCTTATAGCTTGCTGTACCTACAGTTTTACTAAAACGTAACTCAGTTTCTCTGCAAATTGAGAATAGTTATAAATTGTAATCAGTACGAATAAAATATTTTGGACGAGCACCCTCGATATGTTTGTTATAGTAGAGGAGAAATTTAATTTATAACACTTACTTTTCATGTAAGCCGAAATAAAAACAATTCCATTATGCAGGTGTACTAATTTACCAGGCCAGTTGTTGAAGTCCACAATGGGTTGATAGGGAGTGTTCAGTGGTAACTAACACTCCCCTCAGATTGTCTCTAATAGGATTTGTACACTGAACCTCCCCCACCCGCATTCACGTTAATTGCATTTAAAGGTATAAAAATTATATATATCTGCTGAAAACAAGAACACAGATTAAGAATCGACTACAAAATTAAATGTTGTTCGGGTAGTAACTGTTGCCAATTAACTTGTTTATTTCCCTTAAAAGTTTATAAATATATGAATAATGTTATTTCATGACAAAGAGAACAATGTACGTTTTTAATTTAAAAAGAGATATGAGGCTAAAGTTATTTAGCAGAACCTTGCACTTGATTGCCAAGGGTAACAGCTTGTTTATTTATACAAATTTAAACTAAAAATCAAACAATTTAACAAAAAAACTAGCAAACTATATGAACTCTTTCAATAATAAAATTACCATTTTTATCGTTATAATAGCAAATTTACTGTATTTAACGTAAGTTATGAAATGAATAAAAAAATATATAGATCTCGTTAATTTAACGACGTTAACGTCTCAGATAATTGTTTTTTATTGGCATATAAAGCTATTTTATTATTTATTGCCTTTTAAAACGATGTGGTACATCGTTTAAATCTGATATATGTGACATAGGACCATCAACTTATGAAAAAAGGTGATTTGTCGCAGCGGAGCAGCTATAAAAAAAATTCTTTACACTATTATTATTGGTTTAATTCCCAAATCTTCCCAGCTGGGATCACTTACAATATCAATTTCGCTTTACTGGAATCTTATAGGTATATATATAGGTCAGGCGACTACAAACCTATTTCCCATTGAATGAAGTCGTACCCATCATATTACTGTACCAATCACTACTCATGTATTAGGTGTCATTTACTAGTCAGCCTGGGGGTAGAAGTAATATCACTACAAAAATATTTAGATTCGTTTCTCGTTATTCAGATTGTTAACCTCCGCATGTCGAGAGGTTGAAATTTATTTACTATGTAGAGAGTGAAATTACCTATAGACTTGAAAGGACTTATTTCTATATAGGCATCCATCAATTTCTATAGTGGTTCATATCACTCCATAGCATTTGGTTTATTATTAGTACCAATCCTTACAAAGGAGTGTTATGGGTAACCACGACAGCAACGTGAAAACTCGCTAACAAATAATTGTTTTTAAAAAACTGACCACAGTCATATAGCATTTTAAAACGTGACACGTGGACAGTAAAACATGATTACATGTGTTTTGATGTTACACAATTTCACCATAAGCCTGTGATTAAAATTTACGAAGTTTAATCTGTAAAAAGTTTTAAATTACATAATATTTGTTAAAATCAGGTGAATTCAAATAAAAAAATATGGTGAATGCATACATACAAAATTACATTTCTTGCTTTACATCTAAATTTTTTTATCTGATTTTAATCTTTACAAACTTTTTAAATGTCAATCTAGTAAATTTTGAAAATCGTTGAAACAGTTTAAAATGTATTAATTAATATGTGCTATATATTTTTTTGTAAATTGTAAAGCATTTTTCAATATATATTTCCGGAGAAGATCACTGAAACCAATACATATTGTAACCGACCGCACAGCACACCTGGTGCACCTGTGTAAGTCGCACGGACAATGTATCAATGTGTCAATGTGTTAATGTATCGACTTAAAAAATTGTACACTAACCACATCAAACAAATATGCTGCTTCGGATTAATACTCCAACAAAACTTGTATTTATTTCTTTTATCATATTCCTTATATACTATATATATATATATATTATATACAGGGGTGTCCCATGAAGAAACGGAGAAACTGTTCAGGACTTGTTCTTACGGTGAAAATAATGAAAAAAGTTCATATAACACATAGGTCCAGAAACGCTTAGTTAGCGAGCTATACAGGGAGAAAGATTTTCGCCCAGATTTCAGTGCCACCGTTAAAAGGGGAGCCCTATTAAATTATTTTGGGCGTTACCCAGGACCGTAAAATTTTAATGTATATTATGCATATTGAACTGAAAAAATTGAATCAAATTGGTACCAGACCTCTAGCTGCAGTAATTTTTAAGATATCTGAAGAAATACGCAAAATTCGGTGTCCAAAAAAACAACAAGTTTCATTTAAGTTTCAAGTAGATTAACTTTGTTAAAATGTGTAACAAACACGTAAAATTCTTTAACAAAACTTGTAAAAAATTAATTCCTTAAGATAATGATGTAAAATAAGCCCAATAAAAAGTATACGTAAACTTTAAGAAAAATCAATTTTTAATCAAATAAATAACGTACGACAGAATAGACTAAATCGGTTACACTTTTTTTTTGCTGATCGTACATGTTTTTTATAAACTTTTATTTTCACTTACTATTGCAAAAAAAATAAATGCTAACAAAATAACTAACCTTAGTTTAGTAACTGTTCGAAATTCCCTCCCTTCACAATGCACACAGCACTCTGATCGACGTAAAATATTTGTGGTGGCTCTGCGAATTATGTCTGGAATTGTTTCTTTATACTGTCAAATGCGTTGCGAATTCTAACGAGTAATTCTTCCTTGGTATCAACTTTACGTTTATATACACCATAGCTTTGATTTGTCCCCATAAGTAATAGTCAAGAGGCGATAAGTCATTGGTCCACCACGCCCAAATCCAGTTCAAGAAATTAGCATTCAAATGATTTTCTAGCTACTAAAGAAAAATGAGGAGTTTGCACCATCGTGTTGGAAGATCATTTTTAATCTTTTTTGTAAAATGGATATCTTCCAAAAGAGCCGGTAAAATCATTTTTTCAGAAATTGTTCGTACATATTTCCTGTAAGGTTTCCTTCAAAAACGAATGGTCCTAGAATTTCAATAACGGCACACCAAACATTAATGTGAAAATCTGTGTTGGAAAAAAGGTTTACTACGGTTACCATGTGGATTTTCTTTCGATCCATAAATGACTATTTCTACAATTGAAGGACCCGTTTCTCTCGTGAAAGTTGCTTCATCAGTAAATAAAATTGAATTCACCCTATCAGCATTTGTCTAGAAGCCAATGAGAAAAGTTTAACCGTAAAGGGTAATCTGTCGGCAGCAAATGTTGTAACTTTTGCAGGTGAAAAGGATGAAGTCTCTCTTCACGCAAGATGCGTACACTTTGTTTCTCGATGAACCAGTCCGATAACGCAATTCGCCTCGTACTAGTACCCGGGCTACGATGAATATGTTGAATCACTTGAAGTTTCATCGTTAACGCGATGATGTGACTGCCGTTCAACCGAAAACGAAATTGCTGGAAATGATCCATTCGTTTCTTAAAAACTGAAACAAACTGAAGAAAAGGTTTTCGCATTCGGAATCCGCCTTGCAGGAAATCTTTTCCTGATATTTACGTCGAGCAGCTTCCGCATTTCCATTAGTATATCAGTAACAGAACATTATGTCGGCATATTCTTCATTAGAAAATTTAAACGGCATATTAAACTTTTATACTGTATCAATATTTTACACTTAAACTTATCTGTATGACACTTCAATATAAAATATTCAAAAAAAGTTCGTAATTGTGATTGTTGAACAGCTGTTTAGTACTGCCAACCTATGAAAATAATATTTTTGTTACAAAAGTTGTAGAATAACGTAAATTAATTCGCAATTATTGTTAGTTTTCAGATTTTTATGACACTAAAGTTTTTTTACTAGTATGTAATTCATTAGAAAAAAATAGAAGAATTGTTTCTATAAATAAAATCTATACATAATTATTTTCAATAATATCTTCAATTATTAAAATGTTTTCTCCAAATATTAGGATGTACATTCAGTAAGAAAAAAAGTGTAACGATTTTGTCTATTCTTCGTTACGTTATTTATTTTTAAATTTAAAAATGGATTTTCTTAAAGTTTACGTATTAATTTTTTTTGCTTATTTTTACATTATTATCTTAAGTAAATTAAATTCTTTACAAGTTGTGTTAAAGAAATTTTTACGTGTTTGTTACACATTTAACAAAGTTAATCTACTTGAAACTTAAATGAAACTTGTTTTTGGACACCGAATTTTGCGTATTTCTTCAGATATCTTAAAAAATTACTGCAGCTAGAGGCCTGGGAAACCAATTTTATTCCATTTTCCAGTTTAAATCTGCATAATATGCATTAAATTTTACGTCCTGGGTAACGCCCAAAATAATTTAATAGGGCCTCCCTTTTAACGGTGGCACTGAAATCTGGGCGAAATCTTTCACCCTGTATAGCTCGCTAAACTAAGCGTTTCGGGGACCTATGTGTATATGAACTTTTTTCATTATTTTCACCGTAAGAACAAGTCCTGACAGTTTCTCCGTTTCTTCATGGGACACCCTGTATAAGCTTTGGAAGTGGAAATTGTGTCACGCGATAATATTCTTATAACACACACAACGGTGAAAACGGATATTAGGTTACGAATAGTTGATCAGAAAAAATTTTAATAAACCTTTTTCTTCAGGTCTTTTAACTTAATAGTTTAAATTTTACAAATGTTACATCTAAAAAAACACATCACCTTAAAAACTGTACATGAAATGATATTCAAATCTGTATTGTATATTACTAATTTTCGTGAAAATAAAAATGATTAATTAAATTATAAATAATTAATAAATATAAATAAATAATTAAACGTATCCCTTGGCGCCGGTTGTATAAAGATAAGAAGGAAAGCTTTTCATCAACAAGTTAAAATAATTCCTGATATAATAAAAAGATAGTTACGCTTTAATACACCAAACAATTTTAACAAATTTTCTAAGTGCTACTTATCATTAATCAAAAAATAAACCGATCTTAAGCTGACTAAACTGGTGGCTTTTTTCACAAAGTTACAATGCTCATGTTACATTGTGTTGTAGCCTTTTATGGATATGATAAAAAAAATTATTTACATCTTTTACAAAACAATAATGATGGATTTATTTCCACTGTTTTTAAAAAACCTTTGGTGCAGAAATTAAAAAGTTTTTTTAAAAAAATG